>NC_053025.1:19141160-19293301 GCF_003073215.2 Triticum urartu | reverse complement strand
GCGCCGCTGCCGCTCCCTGCCGCCGCCCCGCACCACGCCTCGTCGCCGCCTCCGCTTACCGTCGAAGCCGCCGGCGAGATCCGCCGCAACCGCCGCCGTCGCCGCCTCATCGGAAAGACACCGGAAAACCGCCACCACTACCGGTTTATTTCCCCCGAGCCGGTAAAGCCGCCGCTTTTTCTTTCAATTAAAAAAAACCCTAGATCGGTTTTCTACAGAAAACCTAGATCTGATTTTTTTATGTTTAGTTATGTAGTGAGCATTCACTAGTTATGCCTTTGGAGTGAACGGTTTTTGTCGGTTTGGTTTCTGTAGCGAACGTTCGTTAGATAGTTTTTTTTCTTTTTTCTGTTTAATAAATTCGGCCAGGGACCCGTATGTAATTAGTTTCTTCACCGTTTAGTCCCTGATCTTCAAACCTTCGTAACTTTTCACTCGTTTGTCCAAATTCAACGAAACCAACGCCCACTTCTTCGTTGTGATCCCCTCTATCCAGTAATCAAACTCAAACATGTTTTTGAAAGATTTGAAATTTGAATTAGATCAGATTTAAATTTGAACTTCATTTGATCGTAACTTGAGTTTCGTAGCTCCGTTTGAGTTGATTCTTTTTGCAAATTAAAGCTCTTGACATAAACTTTCTGATAAGGCCAAATTCACATAATTTTGGCACTGTTAGAAATTGTTTTATGTTGCAAGAGCTATTTGCTTGGTTTTGATGTTTTCCGAATCGACTCCTTCGATCTTTCTGGTCTTTTGAGTGATTGCTTATGTGTGGTTACTATTGCTTGATTACGATAGATTGACCGGAGTATGACGAGTAGAGCTGTCAAGAGTTTTGAGTGCGAATCATCTTCATCAACATTGCAGGCAAGTGCACACTTTGATCATATCGCTTTTCGTACCCAGTTTTTATGCATTAGTTTCAACCCTCAAACATTGCATGAGTAGGATTGATAACATGTGGGTATTGGGAAGTAGTTGATGAGGTAGGAACCTATTGCCCTGCATTCAAACCTTGGGAGTTACTATTACGTTATGCTTACATTGCGATGCTATGCTCGTAGACGTGGATTGGGTTTTGAGAGTATCCATGACAGATGTGAGATTGTTAATTAACGATTTACTTAAGGTGGAAACTTAAACACACATCTGGGAGGATTGAGGCACCTGGGTATTCCAGGATTGCCTGTCTAGGCACCTGGGTAGACCAGGATTGCTTGTTTTTTTATGAACCGCCACCCAGGCTCAAAGGGATCATGAGATTATTCATACTAGAAACTTCCGTGTGCAGCCACAAGCTACTATGGGCTCTAGCATAGTTGATTAAGTCATGCGAACTCTTACAGTGGTAGACTAGCAGATTTAGGGGATGTAGGTGGTACTGTCTACCCGATCATAAGGTGCTAGCGCTTCTGAAAGACTATGTCTCGGTCATCCGTTTCTCAAACACCCTGTAGTGCGAGAATCCCAACGGAGGAGATCGAGTCTTGTGGGAAAAGTGCGCAAACCTCTGCAGAGTGTACAAACTAACCATGATTAGCCGTGTCCCCGGTTATGGACGTCTTGAGTATCTAGTTCTTGGATTATCCTGTTGAATCTCATCATGTTACTTTAATTAATTTTGTTGGGTTTTAATGATGATGCTTAATTGGGATTGAGAATGCTGTCAACCATTCTCAATGTTTAACAACCACCATGATAGTTAAATAAAATTTATTCCTTTGCAGTAGGGAAAAATTGGCTTTTTGCAAAAACATTATAACCATAGAGCTTTTCCACCAGCCATATATGCATGTAGTGATAGCCATTGTTTATCATTTTCTCTATGGTGTGAATTTGCCAGTACATTCAATGTACTGACCCGTTTCGGGCTGCAACGTCTCATGTTGCAGGTTTCTTACGACGAGTAAGTGATACGTTAGGGTTATGATTTCTACACTCAACTTTGTCGTTGGTGTTGATGGGAATCCACAACCTGGTTGCTTCCGCTATATGGATTGAGGTAATAGTATTTACGTTACTTTATACATGTGATTTACCTCTGTTATAAATCCTTCGAGTACTGTGTGTGTCAGCATACCGATCCAGGGATGACACTTAAGCACAGAGACTTGATCCATTCGGGTCGGGTCGCTACATATATGATATGGTATGTTGTGTGTTACAGAAGAACCCACAAAATTAGAATATGCACTTGAAGATCCAAAGTGGAAAAATGCAATGGATGAAGAATACATGGCATTCAGGGGCGGAATTGGGCCTGGGGCAACTGGGGCTATAGCCCCAGGCTTGACCCATCTAGTAGGCATACATTTATTAGTTTCTTTTTTATATTTATATACAGACAAGGCCCAGCCCCAGGCGTGCAAGCACAGCCCCATGTTCAGCCCACGTAAGTTCCCACTTCCCAGCCCAATGGAGATGTCCTATGCCACGACTCGAGACCACCACAACTGGTTTGGTTAGTAGCGATTTCTAAGGAATCAATCGTCCAGTGTTTCGCCTGATCTTTCGCCCAATTAATCAAAAAACGTCGCCCATTCACAGCTGCGCCACCTCAGCCGCCCGCCGTTTCCCACGGGACAGATTGGCGTCCCGCGTCTGTACTTGCGCCCAGGCGGCTGGCGCTCGCCGCTCAGAGCACGGATCATCGCCTCGTCGACTCCGAGCAGTGCCCTCCAGGCTCCATCCCTTCTTCCTTTTCATCTTCAGAATCGGCTAGACAGCAGGACAGGACAGGTAATCTTCAGTTTACTATATCTATCATCTAATTTTCCCTAGTTTTCTTTCTATTTGCCGAAGTCAATGAGTTTGTGACATTCAATTGTATTACTTTAATCACTTCTATTTCATTGTTATTTGTTAGCAGGAAATATTGTTCAAAATCCAAGATGAAGAGGATTCGAACAATTGAAGAGGAAATATTGTTCAAAATCCTTGATTCTGCTTGTCACTACAGCAACCGTAGAAAGAGCTTTCTCAGCTATGAGCATTGTCAAAACTGAGTTGCGGAATAAGATGAATGATGAATGGATGAATCATCGTTTGGTGTGCTATATTGAGCGTAATGTATTTGCAAGCATTGATTATATTAAGATTATACAGTGCTATCAAAAAATGAGGAAACAAAAGGGGCTACTACCTCGTGCACTTCGTGACAATGGTATTTTTATTTTGCAAAATATCATACGAACAATTGATTTTAGTATATGTCCAGTGTCTTAATTTTAAATACTAGATTTTATGTTTGCAGCTCCAGGTCCTTCTACTATTGCTGGTGAAGAAACAATTGCCTAGAATTAAGCAGGCTTCATTAATTTGGTACCAAACAATGTTTGCAAAAATGCACTTTGTTAAATTATTTGTTTTATCGAATTTTCTCTCGTGGTAATAATGAATTTATATTTCATCTTTAATGTGAATTTGTGGCATACTTCTAGCACACGTTGGTGTGCATGCTATTTGACGTTATTTTTAGTCAGTTAGTTTTAGCCCTAGGCTTTGTGAAATCCTGGCTCCGCCTCTGATGGCACTTATGAGGAACAATACATGGCATCTTGTACCTGAGCCAAGAGGTAAAAATATTATTGATTGTAAGTGGGTTTACAGAATTAAAAAGAAGGCAGATGGCTCAATTGACAGGTATAAGGCACAGTTAGTTGCAAAGGGCTTCAAGTAACGTTATGGTTTTGACTATGAAGATACCTTTAGTCCTGTTGTTAAAGCTGCAACCATTAGGCTTGTGTTAGCTATTGCTGTTTCCGGGGGATGGAGCTTAAGACAGCTAGATGTTCAGAACGCGTTTTTGCATGGTGTTCTGGAAGAGGAGGTTTACATGAGACAACCACCTGGGTATGCAGAAAAACGGACACCTCATTATGTTTGCAAACTTGACAAAGCACTTTATGGTTTGAAACAAGCACCGAGAGATTGGTACTCAAGGTTAAGCTCTCAGTTAAGGCATTTGGGTTTTGCTGCATCCAAAGCTGATACTTCACTTTTCATTTATAACAAGGCAAACACAGCTATATTTGTATTGGTATATGTTGATGACATTATAGTTGCAAGTTCTTCACAAAGTGCTACTAATGCTCTCTTGCATGATCTAAGTTCAGAGTTTGCTTTGAAAGATCTGGGTGATCTACATTTCTTTCTAGGCATTGAAGTCAAGAAGATTCAAGATGGCATAGTACTTAATCAAGAGAAATATGCTACTGAACTTCTCGTTCGCATGGGGATGAAGGATTGTAAGCCTTCACCCACACCATTGTCTTCTTCAGAAAAAATTTCAGCCTTTGAAGGAGAGCCGCTCAAAGAAGAAGAAAGTACAAAGTACAGGAGTGCAGTAGGGGCTCTACAGTATCTGACACTGACAAGACCGGATATATCCTTTGCTGTTAATAAGGTTTGTTAGTATCTACATGCACCTACTACTGTACATTGGACAACTGTTAAAAGAATTTTACGGTATATAAAACACACTGTGAGCTTGGGCCTTCAGTTCAGACGTTCTAATTCCACCCTTGTCAGTGCTTTCTCTGATGCTGACTGGGCAGGATGCAGTGATGACAGAAAGTCAACTAGAGGATTTGCAGTATTCTTGTGCTCCAATCTTATTTCTTAGAGTGCCAGAAAACAAGCAACAGTGTCGAGATCAAGTACTGAGGCTGAATACAAATCACTAGCCAATGCAACTGCTGAGATCATTTGGTTAGAATCATTGCTCGGTGAATTGGGAATTAAGCAGCATCGTGTGTCATGTTTGTGGTGTGGTAACTTGGGAGCCACCTATCTCTCTGCGAATCAAGTGTTTCATGGCAGAACAAAACATATTGAGATTGACTTTCATTTTCTACGAGAAAGGGCTGTAGAGAAGAAGTTGGACATACGGTTTATTTCTTCCAAAGATCAAGTTGCAGATGGGTTTACTAAAGCTCTACTAAGCAAACCTTTTGAGGAGTTCAAGAGGAATCTTAATATAGGATAGTTAAGATTAAGGGAGGGTGTTAGAGTTAGAGATAAACATCAATTTTAATCTCAATGGTCTCTCTTTTCTATCCCTCTCGTGTCTATCTATTCTCCTAGCGACAGCCTGAATCCTAGCGATCGGGTTGCAAGTCTTGTACGCCACGGAAGAGGCTATTCCTGCCTCACATCAATATATACCAACGCGGCTCCTCATCGAGGAGTAGGAACACTTCAATCTTACACTTGGCAGATTTGAAGCTTACCTAGTGGTTGCCTAAAACAAGTGTACGAAAGAGTAAATCGGGAAAACAGAACTTGCAAGTAAGATCAGAGATTTTTTTCTGAGCCCAGAAACCATAGAACAATAGTTATACCACATTTTTTCATATATAAACAAATATGTACATACAATACAAGAAGAAATGATAGAAAATAAATTATCCTATACCAAGATCTGGAAACATCATGTATAAAATATTGATATCTGAGCTAATCCAACTTTGAAGGTAATACAACTTCTTGCTTTCGACTCTATGTTGAAGAAGAGTAAGATCCTCCTTCAAAAGATATTTATAGGAATTGACTGTCCGAACTTTCATTTTGAAAATCTTGCCATTGGTTCCTAATATTCCATCAACCTAGAATAATGATGCCCAGGGAAATTTCTTTTGAAAGTCTTTAATAGCCAGAGTGATTTTTCATTATAAAGAGAAATACCCCTTGATTTATAAGAAGGATGGACTGCGAGAACTTTAAACAAAGATCCCAGTTGCTAAGTCCGCAAAGGACACCACCCACGGACGGCCCATAGAGAACAACCAACATATCGTACCATGGCTTACCACTACGTAGGCTGAGCCTTATTGGAATTGTGTCTGAGTATATTTGTACAAGGTATGTTATAGTTGAACTCTAGATTGTACTATGTTTAAATAATGTAAGAGCATCTCTAGCAGACACTGTATAATGCACCAACACGCAAAATAACTATCAAAATACGGGTCCACGTGAAAAAAACCCGCCCGATCACGCATTGTAAGAGCAACTCCAATGGGGCGACCCAAACGGACGCGCGCTTTGTCCGCTTTTCGTCCGTTTGGGTCGAATAGGCGGACGTGCGCGTTCGCATTCTCGAATGGGTCGGCTTGACCGCCCAACGGGAGGCTGACCCAAATGTGCCAACATGAAGAAAAAATAGCTCACGGAAAATAAACATAATTAAACATAAGTGGCCGGTCAACCGCCAGCCAAAGTCCACCTAAACCTAATTCAACATTAATTAAAACATAAAAAAGTCTGCGCCGTCCCGCACGCTGCCCTAGACATCGTCGGCCTTGCCCTTGCGCTTGACGTCGACGTTGCCATCGCCATCGCCGCCGGCGAGGTCGATGAAGACGGGAGCAGGGCTAGCTCACCCGAACGCCACCTGGTACACTGCCAGGGCAGCCTCCTCCGGCGTCTGCTAGGGTGGCGGCATTGCGGCTAGCCGCGCGCGCTCCTCCTCCTCCTCAAGCCGGAGCGCCCCTCCGTCGCATTGCAGCATCGCCTCGTAGCGCATCTGCCACTCGTCGTCGGCCTGCTCCTGGCGGAGCCAGTGCGCCTTCCAGCGCTCAAGGTGGGCCGCCTCCTGCACTGGCGTTGCGACAAAGTGGACAGGAGGCGCGCTAACCTACTCACACTACTGGCCCGTCCATGTGTAGGCCTCCTCCGGACAAGTGGGTGGAGGCGGGGAGCGCTTCCGCGTCGGCTCCACTCCGGCTCCGGCTTGGGCTCGACGGGCGGCGGCGGTGGCGGTGGCGGGACAAAGAGCGGGGTGTGGACGGAGTCCCCCGCCACCGACAGGGCAAGTGCTTGCTCCAGCCCATCCCAGTGTGCGTCCTCCTTGAGACGGCTAGCCTCCAGCGCGTGTTGCAGGGCCTCCTGGAGGGCAGCTTGGTACTCCGCCCCTGCCTCCATTTCATCTGGCTCTACCCGCAGGGGCGGCGGTGTGGAAACGGCGGCGGGACGGCATTGACGCCTACACGCCGTTCCTCTTCGTGTTCGAGGGCAAAGCAAGCCTCCCAGTTGGGAGAGTTGGCGGCGTACTCGGGCATCCACCGCTGCTCCGGCGTGAGCTGCGCGCGGAGGCTGCGCACATCCTCCTCGTGCGCCCGCTAGGTCCGCAGAACCGCCGGCACCGGGATCCGTGCGGATCCAGGTGCCAGTGGTGCGGCAGCGTGATGTCGGGGTAGGGCAGCGGCTGCCTGTACTCCCAGTGCCACCGCGCTTGGTGCAACGGGACGTGCAGGCGCCGGCGACCTCGGCGGAAACGCATCGGCGCCGGAGGAGTGGAGGGAGGATTAGCACGGGAGGACGAGGCGCCGGGGGTGCCCTTGCCCTTGCCACTGCTGCTGTCGAAGAGGCCCATCGCTTGCTAGGGTTTGCTGTCGCCGGCAAGGAAGCAAAGGGAGTGGTGGGGGGCCAGATGTGGACGGAAGTGGATGAGGCCGGCCCCCGCCGCACGCATGCTTAAAAAGGACGCTTCCACTGGCTGACTAGTGGGCCCACTGTTGGTGGTCTTCATAAATAAGATAACGGGTGGTAGTTGGCTGGCCTACAGGTGGGGTTGCGGCGGACGCCGAGGAGACGTGCGGCGCGCCCGCGCCGACACATTTCAGGTGCAATTTTGGGCCAAAATGGGCCGGCGCGGACTCCAGGCGGACGAGATTTGGGTTTGGGTCGGCGCGTTGGGCCTCCACTTTTGTTCGCGCTGACCCAAACGGACGCAGGCGGATGAAATGGCTCGCCCCATTGGAGTTGCTCTAAATGCGCCGGATCCGTAAAAAAAATTGAGGGGCGCGAAAAACATCCCCGTCAAAACTGTGAAAATAAAGATTTCAGAGCCAACCCGAGGAGGCCCTATATACACGAAACGCCGTTGGTGGGAGTCTAACTGCCATCGGAACCTTCATGGCTCGCTCCTGTTTGCGACGCCGGCCTCCCGCCCCGGCAGCCGCGCTCACCCGCCGCCAGTCCCTGGACGTCGGCCGCCGCGCCCACCGGCTGTCCGCCCCAGCCCCCGGCCGTCCGCCCAGGCCGCGGCGCTCGTCCGCGGCTCCATGGCTCTTGAACGGAGCTAGCTAGCTCAATAGATTTGAACAGCTAGCTAGCTCAATCGATTCGAACAGCTAGCTAGCTAGCTGGATGTGTCTCTCTCCGACAGCCGGTCCCCGGAGTCCGGCCGCCGTCCACACCGCTCCGGCCGGGTCCCGTCTTCCTGGTCCACCCGTCCACCGGCGGCCGCGCTGGGCTACTCTATGTGCCGATTTTAAATTGGCGTGAGGAAGAGGACGACCAAAAAAGTGGGCTAGCTATGGGTATGTTCGGTATATTCAGAGAATATTCTTTTTTACGGGTTGTTTATATGAGATCTGTTCGATCACAGCTAAAATTGGCCCTTAAAACACATTTCCTCGGCCCTTATAACGACTTTAAGGGTCCGTGATACGTCTTCGTCGTATCTATAATTTTTTATTGTTCCATGCCAATATTCTACAACTTTTACATACTTTTGGCAACGATTTATATGATATTCTTGGACTAACATATTGATCTAGTGCCCAGTGCCAGTTCTTGTTTGTTGCATGTTTTTTGTTTTGCAGAAAATCCATATCAAACGAAGTCCAAGTGCGATAAAAACTTACGGTGATTTTTATGGAATATATGTGAATTTTGGGAAGTGGAATCAACGCAAGGCGGTGCCTGAGGGGCCCACAAGCCCTAGGGGTGCACCCCCTACCCAGGGCGCGGCTAGGGGGCTTGTGTCCACCCCGAAGGTCGATTGGATGTGTCCTTCGGATGCGAGGAAGCTAATATCTAGATAAAAATTTTGTTAAAATTTCAGCCCAATCGGAGTTACGAATCTCCAGAAATTTAAGAAACGGTGAAAGGCCAGAAACAGGGGTCATGAAACTAAAGAGAAACAGAGAGACATATCCAATCTCGGAGGGGCTCTCGCCCATCCGCCGCCATGGAGGCCATGAACCAGAGGGGAAACCCTCCTCCCGTCTAGGGGGGAGGTCAAGGAAGAAGAAGAAGAAGGACGGGGGGTTCTCCCCCTCTCTCCCGGTGGCGCCGGAACGCCGTCGGGGCAATCATCGTGTGACGGCGATCTACACCAACACCTCCGTCATATTCACCAACATCTTCATCACATCCCCTCATCTATATTCAGCGGTCCACACTCTCCCGCAACCCGTTGTACCCTCTACTTGAACATGGTGCTTTATGCTTCATATTATTATCCAATGACGTGTTGCCATCCTATGTTGCTTGAGTAGATTTTTGTTGTCCTATCAGTGATTGGTGAATTGCTATGATTGGTTTGATTTTCTTGTGGTTATGTTGTTGTCCTTTGGTGCCCATTGATGTCTACTACACAACCTTCTTCTTGTAGACGCTGTTGGGCCTCCAAGTGCAGAGGTTTGTAGGACAGTAGCAAATTTCCCTCAAGTGGATGACCTAAGCTTTATCAATCCATGGGAGGCGTAGGATGAAGTTGGTCTCTCTCAAGCAACCCTGCAACCAAATAACAAAGAGTCTCTTGTGTCCCCAACACACCCAATACAATGGTAAATTGTATAGGTGCACTAGTTCGGCGAAGAGATGGTGATACAAGTGCAATATGGATGGTAGATATAGGTTTTTGTAATCTGAAAATATAAAAACAGCAAGGTAACTAATGATAAAAGTGAGCAAAAACGATATTGCAATGCGAGGAAACAAGGCCTAGGGTTCATACTTTCACTAGTGCAAGTTCTCTCAACAATAATAACATAATTGGATCATATAACTATCCCTCAACATGCAACAAAGAGTCACTCCAAAGTCACTAATAGCGGAGAACAAATGAAGAGATTATGGTAGGGTACGAAACCACCTCAAAGTTATTCTTTCCAATCAATCCATTGGGCTATTCCTATAAGTGTCACAAACAGCCCTAGAGTTCGTACTAGAATAACACCTTAAGATACAAATCAACCAAAACCCTAATGTCACCTAGATACTCCAATGTCACCTCAAGTATCCGTGGGTATGATTATACAATATGCATCACATAATCTCAGATTCATCTATTCAACCAACACATAGAACCTCAAAGAGTGCCCCAAAGTTTCTACCGGAGAATCACGACGAAAACGTGTGCCAACCCCTATGCATAGGTTCATGGGCAGAACCCGCAAGTTGATCACCAAAACATACATCAAGTGAATCACGTGATATCCCATTGTCACTACAGATATGCACGGCAAGACATACATCAAGTGTTCTCAAATCTTTAAAGACTCAATCCGATAAGATTACTTCAAAGGGAAAACTCAATCCATTACAAGAGAGTAGAGGGGGAGAAGCAACATAAGATCCAACTATAATAGCAAAACTCGTGATACATCAAGATCATATCACCTCAAGAACACGAGAGAGAGAGATCAAACACATAGCTACTGGTACATACCCTCAGTGCCGAGGGTGAACTACTCCCTCCTCGTCATGGAGAGCGCCGGGATGATGAAGATGGCCACCGATGAGGGTTCCCCCTCCGGCAGGGTACCAGAACAGGGTCCCGATTGGTTTTTGGTGGCTACAGAGGTTTGCGGCGGTGGAACTCCCGATCTCTTCTGCTCCCCGATCGTTTTTGGGTATATGGGTATATATGGGAGGAAGAAGTACGTCAGGGGAGCCATGAGGGGCCCACGAGGGTGGAGGGCGCGCCCTAGGGGAGTGGGCGCGCCCCCCTACCTCGTGGCTCCCTCGTTTCTTTCCCGACGTGCACTCCAAGTCTATCGGGTAGCTTTCCTTCCAAAAATAACTTCTCCAGAAGGTTTCATTCCGTTTCGACTCCGTTTGATATTCCTTTTCTTCGAAACACTGAAACAAGGGAAAAAACAGGAACTGGCACTGGGCTCTGGGTCAATAGGTTAGTCCCAAAAATAATATAAAAGTGCATAGTAAAGCCCATAAAACATCCAAGATGGATAATATAATAGCATGAATACTTCATAAATTATAGATATGTTGGAGACGTATCACCCATCATATGAGCGCGAGTGTGGATCACACCATAGGGTTAGTTGTATGTTGATAGGACTATGTATTGGAGGGCAAGGGTGACAGTAGCTTCAGCCTAGCATAGAAATTGATGCATACGGGATTGAAGGGCGACCAATATATCTTAAGACTATGGTTGGGTTTTACCTTAATGAATGACAGTAGTTGCGGATGCTTGCTGGAGTTCCAATCATAAGTGCATATAATTCCATGTAACGGATGACATGCTAGCAGTGGCCTCTCCCACATAAAAACTTGTTATCGGTCTAGTAACATAGTTGATTACTTAGGGACAATCTGCAACTCCTACCACCACTTTTCCACACTCTCCATACGAATTTAATTGTTTATTTATCTAAACAGCCCCTAGCTTTTATTTACATGCTCTTTATTATCTTGCAAACCTATCCCACAACACCTACAAAGTACTTCTAGTTTCACAGTTGTTCTATGTAAAGCAAGCATTAAGCGTGCGTAGAGTTGTATCGGCGGTCGATAGAACTTGAGGTAATATTTGTTCTACCTTTAGCTCCTTGTTGGGTTCGACACTCTTACTTATCAAAAGAGGCTACAACTAATCCCCTACACTTGTGGGTTATCAAGACCTTTTTCTGGCGCCGTTGCCGGGGAGCAATAGCGTGGGGTGAATATTCTCGTGTGTGCTTGTTTGCGTTATCACCAAGTAGATTTTATTTTTGTGCTCTTCTTTTCTATCTTTAGTTATGGGTAGGAAATGTAAAATACCAAAAAATTTAGTTATACTTACTACACCAATGGTTGAAAAACCACCCAAAATCTATCACGCTGTTGAAGCTTTTTACTTGGATCATCTTCGATCCATTTGTGCTCATGCTGCAACCCAACTAGTTTAGTTGAGGGCAAATCATTAAATGAGCATGCTTATTATGTGCGACACCACTTATCTGAAAAGGGGAAACTTTTACGGCATCATATTAATACTCTGCATTGTTATGCTTGGAATTTATGCGAAATACATGATTTTACTTGTTGTTCTGAAGACCCTAAGAAACACCTTACCTACCAATGTGAGTTTAGTGATAATGGAATTCTATCTTCTTATGCTAAGGGTGTTTATAATTACTATGGGGTTGAACAAATTGAAGAATGATACGTCTCCAACGTATCTGTAATTTATGAAGTATTCATGCTGTTATATTATCTCTTTTGGATGTTTATGGGCTTTATTAAACACTTTTATATTACTTTTGGGACTAACCTATTAACCCAAAGCCCAGTGTCAGTTTCTGTTTTTCCCTTGTTTCAGTGTTTCGCAGAAAAGGAATATGAAACGGAGTCCAAACGGAATGAAACCTTCGGGAAAGTTATTTTTGGAACGGAAGCAATCCGGGGGACTTGGAGTGCACGTAAGGGAAGCAACGAGGAAGGCATGAGGTAGGGGGCGCACCCACCCCCTGGGCGCGCCCTCCACCCTCGTGGGCCCCTCGTGGCTCCCCTGACGTATCTCTTTCTCATATATATACAAATATACCCTAAAACCTTCAGGGAGCAGAATAGATCGGGAGTTCCGCCGCCGCAAACCTCCAGAGCCACGAAAAACCAATCGGGACCCTGTTTCGGCACCCTGCCGGAGGGGGGATCCCTCACCGGTGTCCATCTTCATCATCCCGATGCTCTCCATGATGAGGAGGGAGTAGTTCACCCTCGGGGCTGAGGGTATGTACCAGTAGCTATGTGTTTGATCTCTCTCTCTCTCTCTCTCTCGTGTTCTTGAGGTGATACTATCTTGATGTATCGCGAGCTTTGATATTGTAGTTGGATCTTATGATGTTTCTCCCCCCCTCTACTCTCTTGTAATGGATTGAGTTTCCCCTTTTAAATTATCTTATCGGATTGAGTCTTTTAATGATTTGAGAACACTTGATGTATGTCTTGCGTGGGATAACCATGGTGACAATGGGTTATTCTATTGATTCACTTGATGAATGTTTTGGTGATCAACTTGCAGGTTCCGCCCATGATCCTATGCATAGGGGTTGGCACACGTTTTCGTCTTGACTCTCCGGTAGAAACTTTGGGGCACTCTTTGAAGTACTTTGTGTTGGTTGAATAGATGAATCTGAGATTGTGTGATGCATATCGTATAATCATACCCATGGATACTTGAGGTGACATTGGAGTATCAGGTGACATTAGGGTTTTGGTTGATGTGTGTCTTAAGGTGTTATTTTACTACAAACTCTAGGGCTATTTATGACACTTATAGGAATAGCCCAATGGATTGATCGGAAAGAATAACTTTGAGGTGGTTTCATACCCTACCATAATCTCTTCGTTTGTTCTCCGCTATTAGTGACTTTGGAGTGACTCTTTGCTGCATGTTGACGGATAGTTATGTGATCCAATTATGTTATTATTGTTGAGAGAACTTGCACTAGTGAAAGTATGAACCCTAGGCCTTGTTTCAACGCATTGCAATATCGTTTTTGGCTCACTTTTATCATTAGTTACCTTGCTGTTTTTATATTTTCAGATTACAAAAACCTATATCTACCATCCATATTGCACTTGTATCACCATCTCTTCGCCGAACTAGTGCACCTATACAATTTACCATTGTATTGGGTGTGTTGGGGACACAAGAGACTCTTTGTTATTTGGTTGTAGGGTTGTTTGAGAGAGACCATCTTCATCCTACACCTCCCACGGATTGATAAACCTTAGGTCATCCACTTGAGGGAAATTTGCTACTGTCCTACAAACCTCTGCACTTGGAGGCCCAACAACGTCTACAAGAAGAAGGTTGCGTAGTAGACATCAAAGAATTTGTTGCTTTTAAGGGTGCTTATGAAATTGCTTCTTTGATTGAAAAGTATGATACTACTCTTTATGAATCTGAAAATTTTGCCATACTTAAATATTGCTGTGAAAATTGTGCTTCTAATGCTTATATTAATGAGTATATTGAGAAAGTCTCCGCTGTCCAAGAAGAGACTAATATTTTGCAGGAATCTATGAAAGAAGAAATTGATGACACTATAAGCTTATTAGATTAAAAAGATGAGGAGGAGAGCGAAGAACAAATGGAGGAAGAGTGGATTGATCACCCGTTCCCACCTTCTAATGAGAGTAACTCTTTATTCCATACATTGTTTAATTTCCCTTCATGCTTACCGAAGGATGAATGCTATGATCCCCTGGATTTATTTGAAATATTCCTTTTTGATGAACTTGATGCTTGCTATGCTTGTGGACATGATGCCAATATGAATTATGCTTATGGAGATGAACTTGCTATAGTTCCTTATGTTAAGAATGAAATTGTTGCTATTGCACCCACGCATGATAGTCATATTATCTTTTTGAATTCTCCCAACGACATTACATCGAGAAGTTCATGCTTATTAAGGATTATATTGATGGGGTGCACTCTACTATTGCACATGATGATTTTGGTAAATATAATATGCATGTGCTTGCTACTCCTACTTGCAATTATTATGAGAGAGGAACTACATCTCCTCCTCTCTATGTTTCCAATACAATAAAATTGCAAAGAAACTGTTTATGCTATGTATCGGCCTTTACTTTGTGTGCATGAATTGTTCTTTTATGACATGCTGATGCATAGGAAGAGAGTTAGACTTCATTTTTGCATGATATATGTCGCTTTGTGCTCAATACTAAATTACAAATCATTGTTAATTAAAATTGGCTTTGATATACCTTGGGATCCGGGTGGGTCCATTACTTGAGCACTATATGCCTAGCTTAATGGTTTTAAAGAAAACGCTGCCAAGGAGAAAACTCGAAAGTTTTAGAGAGTCATTTTTTTCTTCTGATGAGTGCTTTTAAAAAGTTTAAGAACAAAAAACCTAAAAAAATTCAAAAAGAAAAGTGAAAGTAAGAAAGACGAGCACCATTGAAATGGCGGAGCTCCTTGAACTTTGTTCATGCCCATGGAAACTTTGCAAAACTTGAATTACATAAACTTTTCAACAAAAATAATTATCCCCTTGTACAAATCCATTGTATTATAAAAATAATGTGCCAAGATTTATCTTTAGGATGATTAGATTGCTTGTTTGGTATGTGCAGTGAAAAAACAGAAACTTTGGCTGTAGTGCGTTAATTTAGATTTTCTACTGGACGTCGAAAGTTTATGAAATTTTTACACAGTACTTCTATAAAAATTGTTTATTTTTCCTAATTTTTTAGAATTTTTAGCGTTACAGAAGTATGGACAACGTTTAGATTTCTACAAACTGTCCTATTTTTGACAGATTCTGTTTTTGATGCATTGTTTTGCTTGTTTTGATGAACCTTGGGTTGTATCGTTGGTAAGACTTGGAGAAGTTATAATACAGTAGGGATAATGCAAAAATAAAATATTAATGGGTTTTCAACAGTACTTAAAGTGGTGATTTGCTTTATTATACTAACGGATCTCACGAGGGTTTTGTTAAGTTTTGTGTGATTGAAGTTTTCAAGTTTTGGGTGAGTTCACAATGGATGAAGGAATAAGGAGTGGCAAGAGCATAAGCTTGGGGATGCCCGAGGCACCCCAAGGTAATATTCAAGGACTCCCAATCAACTAAGCTTGGGGATGCCTGATACATCTCCATCATATCTATAATTTTTGATTGTTTCATGCCAATATTATACAACTTTTATACACTTTTGGCAACATTTTATATGATTTATTTGGACTAACATATTGATCCGGTGCCCAGTGCCAGTTCCTGTTTGGTATATGTTTTTTGTTTCGCGGAAAATCCATATCAAACGAAGTTCAAACAAGATAAAAATTTATGGAGAATTATTTTGGAATATTTTTGATTTTTGGGAGGTGGAATCAACGCAAACGGGGGCCCACAGTGACCACAACCCACGAGGGCGCGCCGGGCACCCCCTGGCGCGCCTAGGTATCTTGTCCCCTCGTCAAAGGTCAGTTGGGGCCCTTCTTCCGACGTAGGAAAGACAATTTATGGAAAAAAATTGTGTAAAAATTTCAGCACAATTGGAGTTACGGATCTTCGAGAATTTAAGAAACCGTGAAGGGCCAGATCTAGGAAACGTGAAACAGAAGAGAACAGAGAGGGAGATCCAACCTCGGAGGGGCTCCCGCCCCTCCGCCGCCATGGAGACCATGGACCAGAGGGGGAACTATCCTCCCATATAGGGGGAGGCCAAGGAAGAAGAAGAAGGAGGGGCTCTCTCCCCCTCTCTCCCGGTGGCGTCGGAGTGCCGCCGGGGCTAGGATCGTGATGGCAATCTACATCAACAATCTTGCTACCATAAACACCTACTCTCTCCCCCTCTATGCAGCGGTGTAACACCCCTTCTCCCTGCTGTAATCTCTACTTAAACATAGTGCTCAACTTCATATATTATTTCCCAATGATATTTGGCTATCCTATGATGTTTGAGTAGATCCGTTTTGTCCTGTGGGTTAATCGTGATCTTGGTTGGTATGATTGTATATTTTATCTATGGTGCTGTCCTACGGTGTCCTCCATCTCGCGCAAACGTGAGGGGTCCCCGCTGTAGGGTGTTGCAATACGTTCATGATTTTCTTATGGTGGGTTGCGAGAGTGACAGAAGCTTAAACCCGAGTAGGTGGGTTGTTGCGTGTGGGATAAAGAGGACTTGATCTTAATGCTATGGTTGGGTTTCACGACCTTAATGATCTTTAGTAGTTGCAGATACTTGCTAGAGTTCCAATCATAAGTGCATATGATCCAAGTAGAGAAAGTATGTTAGTTCATGCCTCTCCCTCATAAAGAATTGCAAGAATGATTACCGGTACTTGTTATCAATTGCCTAGGGACAAATGACTTTCTTGTTGACAAAAGCTATCTACTTCTATTACCTTGCAATTTATTCGTTTTATTCTCGCAAAGTACTCGTAGTTTTATTCTTGCAAAGTATTTTCATACTTGTTTTAGGTAAAGGAAACGTCAAGTGTGCGTAGAGTTGTATCGGTGGTCGATAGAACTTGAGGGAATATTTGTTCTACCTTTAGCTCCTCATTGGGTTAGACACTCTTATTTATCAAAAAAGGCTACAAATGATCCCCTATACTTGTGGGTTATCAAGACCTTTTTCTGGCGCCATTGCCGGGGAGCAATAGCGTGGGGTGAATATTCTCGCGTGTGCTTGTTTGCTTTATCACTAAGTAGTTTTTATTTTCTGTTTTAAGTTGTTCTCCACCTTTAGTTATAGATATGGAACACGAAACACCAAAA
The DNA here is from genome assembly GCF_003073215.2 of Triticum urartu. Lineage (NCBI taxonomy): Eukaryota > Viridiplantae > Streptophyta > Magnoliopsida > Poales > Poaceae > Triticum > Triticum urartu. The sequence continues at coordinate 19,276,016 of NC_053025.1, read as the reverse complement.
AAATTAGTTGTACTTGTTATTCATGGAGATGGGGGACCTCCTAAAACCCTCGATGCTCGTTATGTGAAAGATATTATGCACTACTTTGATAATCCTGAGAAAACCCCATTCAACTATATAATGGGAATAACGTTGGATCAACGTGAATACTTTAGGGATTATCACTTGACTCATAAAGGAAATTTTTATGGGATCAAATTCATATGTTGCATTGGTATGCTCGGGACATGAGATGTGATTATAGTTGTTACTCTAGGATGAACGCTCCACACCTTCCCTTTTCATGCAAATTTAATGATAGTGAAACCTTGGCTTCTTATGACAGTGGTAGATATGATTATTATGTTGTGGAACAAATAGAAGAATTTGTTGCTTTTAAGGGTGCTTATGAAATTGAATCTTTGTTTTTAAAGTATGAAGCTTTTGATGATGATGTTTATAGACCTGAAAATTTTGCCATCCTTAAATACTTCTATGAAAATTATAAATACAATTCCGATATTGATATATTTATTGAGAAAGTCTCCGCTGTCCAAGAAGAGACTAATATTTTGCAGGAGTCTATGGAAGAAGGAATTGATGAAGTTGTGAGCTCATTGGTTGAAAAAGATGATGAGGAGAGCGAAGACCAAAAGGAGGAAGAGCGAATTAGCTACCCATGCCCACCTTCTAATGGTAGTAACTCTTCAACTCATACATTCTTTAATTTCCCTTCGTGCTTACTGAAGGATGAATGCTATGATAATTGCTATGATCCTGTTGATTCGTTTGAAATATCCCTTTTTGATGAACTTGATGCTTGCTATGCTTGTGGCCAAGATGCTACTACCTCTTGAGCTTGCGTTGGTTTTTCCCTTGAAGAGGAAAGGGTGATGCAGCAAAGGAGCGTAAGTATTTCCCTCAGTTTTGAGAACCAAGGTATCAATCCAGTAGGAGACTACACAACAAGCCACTGAATACCTGCACAAACAAACACCAACTTGCAACCAATGACAAAGAGGTTGTCAATCCCTTCACGGTTATTCACAAAGTGAGATATGATAGAGATGGATAAACGATAAAGTAATATTTTTGGTATTTTTGGTTTATGGAACGGAAAGTAAAAGATTGCAAAAGTAAGTAAGTTGGAAACTAGAATTGCAGATCGGAAACTTATATGATGGAAAATAGACCTGGGGGCCATAGGTTTCACTAGTGGCTTCTCTCAAGATAGAAATTATTACGGTGAGTGAACAAATTATTGCCGAGCAATTGATAGAAAAGCGCAAAGTTATGACGATATCTAACGCAATGATCATGAATATAGGCATCACATCCATGTCAAGTAGATCAAAACGATTCTGCATCTACTACTATTACTCCACACATCGACCGACTCCTATCCTGCATCTAGAGTATTAACTTCATAAGAACAGAGTAACGCATTAAGCAAGATGACATGATGTAGCGGGATTAACTCAAGCAATATGATGAAAACCCCATCTTGGTATCCTCGATGGAAACAATACAATACGTGCCTTGATGCCCCTACTGTCACTGGGAAAGGACACCACAAGATTGAACCCAAAGCTAAGCACTTCCCCATTGCAAGAAAAACCAATCTAGTTGGCCAAACCAATTCGATAGTTTGAAGAGACTTGCAAAGATATCAAATCATGCATAAAAGAATTCAGAGGAGATTCAAATAATATTCATAGATAAGTTGATCATAAATCCACAATTCATCAGAGTATTACATCGAATAGATCTCCAAGAACATCGAGGAGAACAATGGTATTGAGAATCAAAGAGAGAGAAGAAGCCATCTAGCTACTAGCTATGGACCCATAGGTCTGAAGTAAACTACTCACGCTTCATCAGAGAGGCAATGGTGTTGATGTAGAAGCCCTCCATGATCGATTCCCCCTTCGGCAGGATGCCGAAAAAGGCCCAAGATGGGATCTCACGGGCACAGAAGGTTGCGGCGGTGGAAAAGTGGTTTCGTGGCTCCCCTTGATGTTTTTGGGGTATAAGAGTATATATAGGTGAAATAATTAGGTGAGGGGAGCTACGAGGGGCCCACAAGGTCGGGGGGCCCGCCCCACCCCCTGGGCGCGCCCTCCACCCTTGTGGCCGCCTCGAGGCTCCTCTAACTTGTACTCCAAGTCTCCTGGGTGTCTTATGGTCCAAGAAAAATCATGGCGAAAGTTTTATTCCGCTTGGACTCCGTTTGGTATTCCTTTTCTGTGAAACTCTAAAACAAGGAAAAAACAGAAACTGGCACTGGGCTCTAGGTTAATAGGTTAGTCCCAAAAATCATATAAAATAGCATATTAATGCATATAAAACATCCAAAATAGATAATATAATAGCATGGAACAATAAAAAGTTATAGATACGTTGGAGACGTATCAGATGCCAATATGAATTATGCTTATGGAGATGAACTTGCTATAGTTCCTTATGTTAAGAATGAAATTGTTGCTATTGCATCCACACATGATAGTCCTATTATCTTTTTGAATTCTCCAAACTACACTATATCGAAGAAGTTTGTTCTTATTAAGGATTATATTGATGGGTTGCCTTTTACCGTTGCACATGATAATATTGATGAATGTAATAATACATGTGCTTTCTGCTCCTACTTGCAATTATTATGATAGAGGAAATGCATCTCCATCTCTTTATGTTTCCAACATGATAAAGTTGCAAGAAACTGCTTATGCTATGTATTGGCCTTTACTTGATGTGCATGAATTGTTATTTTATGACATGCCAATGCATAGGAAGTGAGTTAGACTTCGTCATTGCATGATTTATGTTTCTTTGTGCTCACTACTAAATGCCAAATCATTTTTAATTAAAATTGGCTTTGATATACCTTGGGATCCGGGTGGATCCATTACTTGAGCACTTTATGCCTAGCTTAATGGCTTTAAAGAAAGCGTTGTCAGGCAGACAACCCGGAAGTTTTAGAGAGTCACTTATTTCTTGTGAGTGCTTTTATAAAGTTTAAAAACAAAAAATATAGAGGGGAACTTAAAAACTTTTTCACAAAAGAGAAGCGATTGGAAGCTATGAATTGGAGAAGTGAGGGTTAACCTGGAACACTTGTGTTCATGCTCATGGAAACAATGTAGAATTTTTCATGAAGATTCTCACAATCCCCTTGTACAATTCCATTGTATTATACAAATAATGTGCCAAGATTTGCCTTTAGGATGATTAGATTGCTTGTTGGTATGTGCGGTTCAGAAACAGAAACTTTGGCTGTAGCGCGTGAATTTTCGTTTTTTACTGGAACTCCAAAAGGTTCTGAAACTTTTTGCACACTATTGCTATGCAAATTTTTTATTTAGTCCTAAGTTTAATTTTTTTTATATTTTCAGAAGTATGGTAGATGTTCAGATTGCTACAGACTATCCTGTTTAAGACATATTCTGCTTTTGATGCATTGCTTTGCTTGATTTGATGAAACTATCAATTTTTATTGGTGGTATAAGCCATGGAAAAGTTATATTATAGTAGCTACAATGCAAAAATAAATATGAATTGGTTTGCAACATTACTTAAATTAGTGATTTGCATTATTTACAAACGGGTCTCACGACATTTCTGTTGAGTTTTGTGTGGATGAAGTGATCAAAGATCGAGGATCTCTCTATATGAGGAGAAGGAGGAGAGGCAAGAGCTCAAGCTTGGGGATGCCCAAGGCACCCCAAGTAAATATTGAAGTAGACTCAAGCGTCTAAGCTTGGGGATGCCCCGGAAGGCATCCCATCTTTCTTCAACAAGTATCGGTATGTTTTCGTCTTCGTTTCGTTCACGTGATATGTGCAAATCTTGGAGCATCTTTTGTGTTTATTTTTCACTTTTCTTTTATGCACCATGCTGGTATGAGATAGTCCGTGGTTGATTTATAGAATACTCATTGCACTTCACTTATATCTTTTGAGTATGGCCTTATAGAATGCTTCATGTGCTTCACTTATATCATTTGAAGTTTGGATTGCCTGTTTCTCTTCACATAGAAAACTGTTATTTGTAGAATGCTCTTTTGCTTCACTTATACTTATTAGAGCATGATCTTTTGTTGAAAGAATTAAACTCTCATGCTTCACTTATATCTATTTAGAGAGTCAACATGAATTGGTCATTTGCATGGTTAGTCATAAAATCCTACATAAAACTTGTGGATCACTAAATATGATATGTTTGATTCCTTGCGATAGTTTTGCAATATAGAGATGGAATATGTGGGAGGTACTAGTAAACGGTTGTGGTTAGTAAGAATATTAGTATTAAGGTTTGTGATTCCCGAAGCATGCACGTATAGTCTCTCATTATGCTATGAAGTTGGAGCATGATTTATTATTGATTGTCTTCCTTATGAGTGGCGGTCGGGGACGAGCGATGGTCTTTTCCTACCAATCTATCCTCCTATGGGCATGCGTAGTAGTACTTTGCTTCGAGGGCTAATAAACTTTTGCAATAAATATATGAGTTCTTTATGACTAATGTGATTCCATGGATTATACGCACTGTTACCTTTCCGCAATTTGCTAGCCTCTACGGTACCGTGCATTGCCCTTTCTCACCTCGAGACGTCGTGCAAACTTCGCCGGTGCATCCAAACCCCATGATATGTGATGCGTCTCCAACGTATCTATAATTTTTGATTGTTCCATGCTATTATATTATCTATCTTGGATGTTTTATATGCATTTGTATGCTATTTTGTGTGATTTTTGTGACTAACCTATTAACCTAGAGCCCAGTGCTAGTTTCTGTTTTTTTCCTTATTTTTGAGTTTCGCAGAAAAGGAATATCAAACGGAGTCCAAATGAGCTAAAATTTAATGGTGATTTTTTATGGACCAGAAGAAGCCCCCGAAGCAAAAGAGTTGGGCCAGAAGAGCCACGAGGCCTCCACAAGGGTGGAGGGCGCGCCCTACCCTCCTGGGTGCACCCTCCGTCCTTGTGGGCTCCTCATGGACCCCCTTGATGTGAAACCGACGCAAAAGCTTCCTATAAATATAGAAACCCCCGAAAAGAAACCTAGATCAGGAGTTCCGCTGCCGCAAGCCTCTGGAGCCACCAAAAACCAATCGGGACCCTGTTTTGGCACCCTGCCGGAGGGGGAAGCATCATTGGTGGCCATCTTCATCATCACGGCGGTCTCCATGACGAGGAGGGAGTAGTTCACCCTCGGGGCTGAGGGTATGTACTGGTAGCGATGTGTTTGATCTCTATCTCTCTCTCGTGTTCTTGATTTGGCACAATCTTGTTGTACCGTGATCTTTGCTATTATAGTTGGATCTTATGATGTTTCTCCCCCTCTACCTTCTTGTGATGAATTGAGTTTTACCTTTGAGGTTTGGAATACTATTATGGATTTGAGAACACTTGATGTATGTCTTGCGTGGGATATCTGTGGTGACAATGGGGTATTCTATTGATTAACTTGATGTGTGTTTTGGCACTCAACTCGCGGATTCCCAAGGTGACATTGGGGTAACCTATGCATAGGGGTTGATGCATGTTTTCATCCTTGTTTCTCCGGTAGGAATCTTGGGGCACTCTTTGAGGTTCTTTGTGTTGGATTGAATATTATTAATCTGAAGTTATTTGATGCATATTGTATAATTGACCCACGGATACTTGTGGTGACATTGGAGTATCTAGGTGACATTAGGGTTGATTGATGTGTGTCATATGGTGTTATTTTACTACAAACTCTATGGTTGTTTGTGACACTTATAGGAATAGCCCAATGGATTGATCAGAAAGAATAACTTGGAGGTGGTTTCATACCCTACAAGCAATTTCATCTTATGTTCTTTGTGATAGGAACTTTGGAGTGACTTTTGTCGCACGTTGAGGGATTGCCATATGATCCAATTATGTAATCATTGTTGAGAGAACTTGCACTAGTGAAAGTATGAACCCTAGGCCTTGTTTTCAAGCATTGCAATACCGTTTTTGCTCACATTTGTTACTTGCTACCTTGATGTTTTTATATTTTCAGATTACAAAAACCTATATCTACCATCCATATTGCACTTTTATCACCATCTCTTTGATGAACTAGTGCACCTATACAATTTACCATTGTATTGGGTGTGTAGGGGACACAAGAGACTCTTTGTTATTTGGTTGCAGGGTTGTTTGAGAGAGACCATCTTCATCCTATGCCTCCGACGGAATGATAAACCTTAGGTCATCCACTTGAGGGAAATTTGCTACTGTCCTACAAAACTGTGCGCTTGGAGGCCCAGCACGAGTCTACAAGAAGAAGGTTGCGTAGTAGACATCAATATGATACGCTCTATCACACATAAGCCTTATTATATCCTCCTCAAAAAAGCCACCATACCTACCTATTATGGCCTTCCATAGCCATTCCGAGATATATTGCCATGCAAGTTCCGCCGCTTCTGTTTTGATGACTTGAGCATTCATTGTCATATTGCTTTGCATGATCGTAAGATAGCTAGCATGATATTTCCATGGCTTGTCCATTTTTTATATCGTTGTTATGCTAGTCATTGCACTTCCTGGTACACTGCCAAAGGCATTCATATAGAGTCATATTTTGTTATAGGTATCGAGTTATAATATTGAGTTGTAAGTAAATAGAAGTGGATGATCATCAATTCTCATTATTAGAGCATTGCCCCGGTGAGGAAAGGATGATGGAGACTATGATTCCCCCACAAGTCGGGATGAGACTCCGGACAATGAGAGAGAAAAAAAGAAAAGAAAAAGAAAAGAAAAAAAAGAAAAAAGAAAAAGAAAAGAAAAAGAGAGAAGGGCATGCTAGTTCCACACTTGTGCTTCAAAGTAGCACCATATTTTTCATATGGAGAGTCTCCTATGTTGTCACTTTCATATACTAGTGGGAATTTTTCATTATAGGATTAGATGCACACCCACTTAGTTTCATATTGAGCTTTCATACACTTATAGCTCTTAGTGCATTCGTTGCATGGCAATCCCTACTTCTTGCATTGATATGAATTGATGGGCATCTCCATAGCCCGTTGGTTAGCCGCGTCGATGTGAGACTTTCTTACTATTTTGTCTTCTCTATATTTACCCCTATCGTCATACTCTATTCCACTCGTAGTGCTATATCCATGGCTCGCGCTCATGTATTGCGTGAGGGTTGAAAAAGCTGAAGCGCGTTAAAAAGTATGAACCAATTGCTCGGCTTGTCATTGGGGTTATGCATGATAAATACTTTGTGTTAGGAAGCCAGAGCATGACAAGACTATATGATTTTGTAGGGATATCTTTCTTTAGCATTGATATTTTGAAAGACATGATTGTTTGTTGGGATGCCTGAGTATTGATGTATTTATGTCAAATTATAGACTATTGCTTTGAATCGCTTATGTCTTAATATTCATGCCATGATTAGATATATGATCAAGTTTATGTTAGGTAGCATTCCACATAAAAAATTCTCTTTTTTATCATTTACCTACTCGAGGACGAGCAGGAATTAAGCTCGGGGATGCTGATACGTCTCCGTCGTATTTATAATTTTTGATTGTTTCATGCCAATATTATACAATTTTATACACTTTTGGCAACATTTTATATGATTTATTTGCACTAACATAATCCAGTGCCCAATGCGAGTTCCTGTTTCTTGCATGTTTTTTGTTTCGCATAAAATCCATATCAAACGAAGTCCAAACGCGATAAAAATTTACAGAGATTTTTTTGGAATATATGTGATTTTTGGGAGGTGGAATCAACGCAAACATGGGCCCACAATGACCACAACCCACCAGGGCATGCCGGGCACCCCCTGGCGTGCCCAGGTATCTTGTGCCCTCCTTGAAGGTCAGTTGGGGCCCTTCTTCTAGTGCAAGAAAGATAATTTATGGGAAAAATCATGTAAAAATTCAGCGCAATCGGAGTTACGGATCTCCGGGAATTTAAGAAACCGTGAGGGGCCAGATCTAGGAAACGCGAAACAGAAGAGAATAGAGAGGGAGATCCAATATCGGAGGGGCTCCCGCCCCTCTGCCGCCATGGAGACCATGGACCAGAGGGGGAACTCTCCTCCCGTCTAGGTGGGAGGCCAAGGAAGAAGAACAAGGAGGGGGCTCTCTCCCCCTCTCTCCTGGGGGCGCCGGAGTGCCGCCTGGGCTAGGATCGTGACGGCGATCTACATCAACAATCTTGCTACCATCAACACCAACTCTCTCCCCCTCTATGCAGCAGTGTAACACCCCTTCACCCCATTGTAATCTCTACTTAAACATAGTGCTCAACTCCAGATATTATTTCCCAATGATATTTGGCTATCCTATGATGTTTTAGTAGATCCATTTTCTCCTGTGGGTTAATCATGATCTTGGTTGGTATGATTGTATATTTTATTTATGGTGCTGTCCTACGGTGCCCTCTGTCTCGTGAAACATGAGGGGTCCTGATATGTCTCCAACGTATCTATAATTTATGAAGTATTCATGCTGTTATATTATCATTCTTGGTTATTTTACAATCATTTTATAGCAACTTTATATCATTTTTTGGGACTAACCTATTGACCCGGTGCCTAGTGCTAGTTGCTGTTTTTGCTTGTTTTTTACATGGCATGAAATCAATATCAAACAGAGTCCAAAAACCGTGAAACTTTTTGTGGATTTTTGATGGACCAAAAGACATCCAGTGGGCCAGAGAAGCACCTGGGGGGTGCCCCGTGGGGGGCACAACCCACCAGGGCGCTCCTGGGGGCCAGGCGCACCCAGGTGGGTTGTGCCCACCTCGGAGGCCTCCCGTACCCCCTCTTCGCCCTATAAATTTCCAAATATTCTATAAACCATGGGGGTTAACCTAGATCAGAAGTTCCGCCGCCGCAGGCCTCTGTAGTCACTGAAAAACAATCTAGACCCTGTTCCGGTACTCCGCCGGAGGGGGAAATCATCACCAGTGGCCATCTTCATCATCCCGGCGGCCACTATGATGAGGAGGGAGTAGTCCACCCTCGGGGCTGAGGGTTTGTACCAGTAGCTATGTGTTTAATCTCTTACTCTCGTGTTCTTGAGATGTCACGATCTTGATGTATCGCGGGCTTTGTTAATATAGTTGGACCATATGGTGTTTTCCCTTCTCTATCTTGTTGTGATGAATTGAGTTTTCCCTTTGAGATTTTGTTTTATTGGATTGAATACTTTTATGGATTTGAGAACACTTTTATGTATGTCTTGCTATGAATACCCGCGGTGATAATGGGGTATCATATTGATTCACTTGATATATGTTTTGGCACTCAACTCATGGATTCCTGAGGTGACATTGGGGTAATCTATGCATAGGGGTTGATGCACGTTCTTGTCTTTGTTTCTCCGATAGAAATCTTGGAGCACTCTTTGAGGTTCTTTGTGTTGGATTGAGTATTATGAATCTGTAATTATTTTGTGTTATTTTAGTACGAACTCTTGGATAGATCAATCAGAAAGAATAGCTTCGAGGTGGTTTCGTACCCTACAAACAATTTCCTCTTATGTTCTCCGCTAGATAGGAACTTTGGAGTGATTCTTCATTGCACTTTGAGGGATGGTTATATGATCCAATTATATTAGCATTGTTGAGAGATTGCACTAGCGAAAGTACGGATCCTAGGCCTCATTTTCAAGCATTGCAATACCGTTTGTGCTCCTGTTTATCAATTGCTACCTTGCGTTTTTTATTGTTCTTATTACAAAAACCAATATCTACTATCATTACTACACTTGTATCACCATCTCTTTGCCGAACTAGTGCACCTATACAAATTACCATTGTATTTGGTGTGTTGGGTACACAAGAGACTTTTTATTATTTGGTTGTAGGGTTGTTTGAGAGAGACCATCTTCATCCTACGCCTCCCACGGATTGATAAACCTTAGGTCATCCACTTGAGGAAAATTGCTACTGTCCTACAAAACTCTGCGCTTGGAGGCCCAATACGTGTCTACAAAAATAAAGTTGCGTAGTAGACATCAGGTCCCCATTGTAGGGTGTTGCAATATGTTCATGATTTGCTTATGGTGGGTTGCGAGAGTGACAAAAGCTTAAACCCGAGTAGGTGGGTTGTTGCATATGGGATAAAGAGGACTTGATACTTAATGCTATGATTGGGTTTCACGACCTTAATGATATTTAGTAGTTGTCGATGCTTGCTAGAGTTCCAATCATAAGTGCATATGATCCAAGTAGAGAAAGTATGTTAGCTCATGCCTCTCCCTCATAAAGAATTGCAATAATGATTGCCCGTACTTGTTATCAATTGCCCAGGGACAAATGACTTTCTTGTTGACAAAAGCTATCTACTTTTATTACCTCACAATTTATTCATAGTTTTATTCTCACAAATTACTCATCGTTTTATTCTTGCAAAATAGTTTCATACTTGTTTTAGGTAAAGCAAACGTCAAGTGTGCGTAGAGTTGTATCGGTGGTCGATAGAACTTGAGGGAATATTTGTTCTACCTTTAGCTCCTCATTGGGTTTGACACTCTTATTTATTGAAGAAGGCTACAAACGATCCCCTATACTTGTGGGTTATCAAGACCTTTTTCTGGCGCCGTTGTCGAGGAGCAATAGCGTGGGGGTGAATATCTCGTGTGTGCTTGTTTGCTTTATCACTAAGTAGTTTTTATTTCCTGTTCTAAGTTGTTCCCTATCTTTAGTTATGGATATGGAACATGAAACACCAAAAAAAATTAGTGGTACTTGCTACTCATGGAGATGGGGCACCTCCTAAAACCCTCGATGCTCGTTATGTGAAAAATATTATGCACTACTTTGATAATCCTGAGAAAACCCCATTCAACTTGATAATGGGAGTAACATTGGATCAACGTGAATACTTTAGGGATTATCGCTTGACACAAAAAGGGACATTATTATGGGATCAAATTGATATGTTGCATTGGTATGCTTGGAATTTATGCCAGAGATATGATTATACTTGTTGCTCTAGGATGAATGCTCCACACCTTCCCTTTTCATGCAAATTTAATGATAATGAAACCTTGGCTTCTTATGCCAATGGTAGATATGATTATTATGATGTGGAACAAATAGAAGAATTTGTTGCTTTTAAGGGTGCTTATGAAATTTAATCTTTGTTTTTAAAGTATGAAGCTTTTGATGATGAAGTTTGTAGACCTGAAAATTTTGCCATCCTTAAATGTTGCTATGATGATTATAAATACAATTCCGATATTGATATATTTATTGATAAAGTCTCCGCTGTCCAAGAAGAGACTAATATTTTGCAGGAGTCTATGGAAGAAGGAATTGATGAAACTGTGAGCTCATTGGATGAAAAAGATGATGAGGAGAGCGAAGAACAAAAGGCGGAAGAGCGGATTAGTTACCCGTGCCCACCTTCTAATGAGAGTAACTCTTCAACTCATACATTGTTTAATTTCCCTTCATGGTTACCGAAGGATGAATGCTATGATAATTGCTATGATGTTCGTTTGAAATATCCCTTTTTGATGAACTTGATGCTTGCGATGCTTGTGGCCAAGATGCCAATATGAATTATGCTTATGGAGATGAACTTGCTATAGTTCCTTATGTTAAGAATGAAATTGTTGCTATTGCACCCACACATGATAGTCCTATTATCTTTTTGAATTCTCCAAAGTACACTATATTGGATAAGTTTGTTCTTATTAAGGATTATATTGATGGGTTGCCTTTTACCGTTGCACATGATAATTTACCGTTGCCTAGAGTACATTTCAGCGACTCCTTCACCATCCTTCATTTTGAACTTGTTAAGTTGACTTTGAAGCACATCCAATTTGGATTCCTTGAAGGACTCGGTACCTTCGTGCATATCAACCAAAGTATCCCAAATTTCCTTTGCACTCTCAAGATGGCTGATTTTTTTGAACTCTTCGGTGCACAATCCGTTGAAAAGAATATCGTAAGCTTGAGCATTGTATTGCAACATCTTCAATTCTTTCGCGGACGCTTCATGATCCGCTTCTCTTCCATCCTCGAAGTATTCACCTTGCAAGCCAATATGCACAATAGACCAAACGGCGGGGTTATGACCAAGAATATGCATTTTTCATCTTATGCTTCCAACTAGCAAAATTAGTACCATCAAAGTAAGGACCTCTATGGTGGTAATTTCCCTCGCTAGACGCCATACTGTCCTAGGTTGTGAAAACAAGGCTATATGATCACCAAAGCTATGGAAATCAATGCAAATGGAGACCAAAGCTGTGATGCCACTTGTAGGATCGAAAGTAGGTCTAGAGGGGGGTGATTAGACCACTTTACCAAATAAAAATCTAGCCTTTTCCCAATTTTAAGTCTTGGCAGATTTTACCAACTTAGCACAAGTCAAGCAATCAACCTACACATGCAATTCTAAGAATGTAGCAGCGGAAAGTAAAACATTGCATATGAAGGTAAAGGGAAGGGTTTGGAGAGGGCAAAAGCAATGTATCTAGACACATATATTTTTGGCATGGTTCCGATAGGTGGTCTATCGTGGATCCACGTTGATGGAGACTTCAACCCACGAAGGGTAACGATTGCGCGAGTCCACGGAGGGCTCCACCCATGAAGGGTCGATGAAGAAGCAACCTTGTCTATCCCACCATGGCCATCGCCTACGAAGGACTTGCCTCACTCGGGTAGATCTTTACGAAGGAGGCGATCTCCTTGCCCTTACAAACTCCTTAGTTCAACTCCACAATCTTGTCGGAGGCTCCCAAGTGACACCTAACCAATATAGGAGACACCACTCTCCAAAAGGTAATAGATGGTGTGTTGATGATGAACTCCTTGCTCTTGTGCTTCAAATGATAGTCTCCCCAACACTCAACTCTCTCTCACATATTTGGCTATTGTGGAAAGATGATTTGAGTGGAAAACAACATGGGGAAGGCTAGAGATCAAGATTCTTGTGGTTGGATTGGAATGTCTTGGTCTCAACACATGAGTAGGTGTTCTCTCTCAGAATATGAGTAGTGGAAGTGTAGGCACGTTCTGATGGCTCTCTCACAAATGGAGATGGGAGTGGAGGGGTATATATAGCCTCCACACAAAATCCAACTGTTACACACATTTGACCCAACTCGGCCAGACCGAATAGAAGAACTCGGTGAGACCGATTCAGTTCAAAATGTGAATGTTAGGAATCTCGGTGGGACCGATATGCTAGGGCTAGGGCAAAACCACATCTCGGTAAGACCGATTGCATGAACTCGGTGAGACCGATTTCAGCAATGAGCAAACAGAGAGTTGGTCAGGCAAACTCGGTGGGACCAATTACATATTTTGGTGAGACTAAAATAATTACACCATGCAACAAAGGGTTTGCAAGGCCATCTCGGTGAGACAGAGATCCGTATCGTTGAGACCGAATTGTCTAGGGTTTCTGGCAGTGGCTATGTCAACTGAACTTGGTGGCGCCGGATAGATCAAATCGATGGGGCCAAGTTTGACTTTGGGTTTTGGACATATGTGGAAATGAGAAAGTGGCTGAGGGTTTTGGAGCAATATCACTAAGCACTTGAGCAAGTAGACCATTAAACAACACCTCATCCCCTTATAATAGTATTGGCTTTCCTATGGACTCAGTGTGATCTTGGATCACTAAAATGAAAATGAAGAGTCTTGAGCTTTTGCCAATCTTTGACGTTAGCATTTTGAGGGGTCCACATCTCTAGTCCATGCCATGCCAATCATTGAACTTTCTAAAATATTTAACTTGAATGGATATTAGTTCAATGAGCTATATGTTTTTATGAATTACCAAAACCACCCAGGGTTATTTGCACTTTCAATCTCCCCCTTTTTGGTAATTGATGACAACATATAGATCAAAGCTTCGACAAATGATAATATGAATGAAATACATCGTCGCTTTGAGAAGTATGTGATAAGCAAGAGCTCCCCCTAAATTTGTGCATTATTTAAAATTTGCTTTTGAATGCAAATGCACAATTGATTAGGATCATGGGTCACTCTTCCATGTCACATACATCTTGGTGGAGCACTCAAAATGATAAGATATAAATAATATGCACTCAACACCAAGGATAAACATGATTGATCAAATACAAATATCATAGATAGCATCATGCAAGCACACATTAAGGCATAGTATGATCAAACAGATGATCACAAAAGTATCTCACAAACAAGCACAGATATTGTAGCAGGAATCAAACAAGTAAACGATTAAAGAAAATGATCAAAGTAGCAAGAGAGGCAACAAGAGGGAAAAACTCTCTATCTCTCTCTCATCCTAATGATCTATACACTTTCTCCCCCTTTGGCAACAAGTTACCAAAAAGCTTGAAAATGCATAGTGCTATGCGGCACTCTAGGCACGATCTCCGGGAGCTCCTGAAGTGGTCTTCTAACTGGTTGCTCCTGTGTGCGTAGACGGCGTGGAGAAGAGGGCATCTGCAAAAGCTTCAGCTGACGTCTGTGGAGCTGGAGGAGTTGAAACTGGAGGTGCAATAGTGGCAGTTGCTGCAGGTGCTGAGAGTGTAGTCCTGGTGTCACTGACAACTGGCACTGCTGAAGACCTTTGTGCCCTCGGCACTCACTGAAAAGTGTCTGTGGTAGTGATACGTCTCCGTCGTATCTATACTTTTTTATTGTTTCATGCCAATATTATACAACTTTCACATATTTTTGGTAACTTTTTATAAGATTTATTGGACTAACCTATTGATCTAGTGCCTAGTGTCAGTTCCTGTTTGTTGCATGTTTTTTGTTTCGCAGGAAATCCATACCAAACGAAGTCCAAATGCGATAAAAATTTACGGAGAGTTATTTTGGAATATATGTGATTTTTGGGAGGTGGAATCAACGCAAACGGGGGCCCACAGGCCCCAAGATACACCAGGGCACGCCAGAGGGTGCCAGGCGCGCCCAGGTGTCTTATGCCCTCCTCAAAGGTCGGTTGGGGCCCTTCTTCTCGCACAAGAAGATAATTTATGGAAAAAAATCGTGTAAACATTTCAGCGCAATCGGAGTTACGGATCTCCAGGAATTTAAGAAACGGTGAAGGGCCAGATCTGGGGAACGCGAAACAGAAGAGAACAGAGATCCAATCTCGGAGGGGCTCCCGCCCCTCCACCGCCATGGACCAGAAGGGGAACTCTCCTCCCATCTAGGGGGGAGGCCAAGGAAGAAGAAGGAGGGGGGATCTCTCCCCCTCTCTCCCGGTGGCGCCGCAGTGCCACCGGGGCTAGGATCATGACGGCGATCTACATCAACAATCTTGCAACAGTCATCACCAACTCTCTCCCCCTCTATGCAGCGGTGTAACTGATAACCCACAAGTATAGGGGATCGCAATAGTTTTTGAGGGTAGAGTATTCAACCCAAATTTATAGATTCGACACAAGGGGAGCCAAAGAATATTTGAAGGTATTAGCATCTGAGTTGTCAATTCAACCACACCTGGAGATTAATTATCTGCAGCAAAATGATCATTAGCAAATTAGTTTGATAGTTTTGATAGTAGTGACAGTAGCAACGGTAGCAGTAATAGTGATAGCAGTAATTTTGTAGCAAGTGTAACAGTGATGATAGCAGTAGTCACTTAGCGGAAACAATATAAGATAAATTCGTAGGCATTGGATCGGTGACTTGTTGGATGATATTCATCATGAGACAGTTATAACCTAGGGCGATACGGCACTAGCTCCAGTTCATCGATATAATGTAGGCATGTATTTCGTAAATAGTCATACGTGCTTATGGACAGAACTTGCATGTCATCTTTTGTCCTACTCTCCCGTGGCAGCGGGGTCCATATTGGAAACTAAGGGATATTAAGGCCTCCTTTTAATAGAGAACCGGAACAAAGCATTCACACATAGTGAATACATGAACTCCTCAAACTACGGTCATCACCGGGAGTGGGCCCGGTTGTTGTCACTTCGGGGTTGACGGATCATAACATGTAGTAGGTGACTATAACTTGCAAGATCGGATCTAAAACATGGATATAATGATGATAACATAAATGGTTCAGATCTGATTTCATGGCACCCGGGCCCAAAGTGACAAGCATTAACCATAGCAAAGTCATAGCAACATCAATCTAAGAACATAGTTGATACTAGGGATCAAGCCCTAACAAAAGTAACTCGATTACATGATGAATCTCATCCAACTCCTCACCGACCAGCGAGCCTACGAAGGAATTACTCACTCCCGGTGGGGAGCATCATGGAATTAGCGATGGAGAAGGGTTAGTGATGATGAAGAACGAATATCCCCCTCTCCGGAGCCCCAAACAGACTCCAGATCTGGCCTCCCGATGAAGAACAGGAGGTGACGGTGGCTCTGTCTCATGGATCGCAATAATTCTTTCTCCCTGATTTTTTTCTGGAAAAATAGGATTTTATAGCGGTGGTTTCAGGGTCTGCGGGGCCACCAGGTGGGGACAACCCACCTGGGCGCGCCAGGAGTGGGGGCGCGCCCTAGTGGGTTGTGCCCACCTAGGGGCCCCTCTCTGGTAGGTCTTGGCTCCAAAAATTCTTATATATTATATAAAATTCCTTGCAAAGCTTCGTTCCATTCCGAGAACTTTTATTTCTGCACAAAAACAACACCATGGTAGTTCTGCTGAAAACAACGTCAGTCCGGGGTTAGTTTCATTCAAATCATGCAAATTAGAGTCCAAAACAAGAGGAAAAGCGTTAGGAAAAGTAGATACGTTGGAGACGTATCAACTCCCCCAAGCTTAAACCTTTGCTTGTCCTCAAGCAATTCAGTTGATAAACTGAAAGTGAAAAAGAAAAACTTTTACGAACTCTTTTGCTCTTGTTTGCATAAATAAGCTTAAACATCACCCAGGTTTTCAGCCAACATTATAACTAACCATGTCGACAATAACTCTTAAATATTATATTAACTCATATCAATGACATAATCAGCTAGTGAGCAATAATAAGATATCTCAAACAACAACACGTTATCAAAACAACCATGATATAATATGACAATAGTGGTATCTCACTAGCCCTTTCTGAGACCGCAAAACATAAATGCAGAGCACCTCCAAAGTTCAAGCAGCGACTAGACATTGTAATTCATGGTAGAAAAGATCCAGTCATGATACACCCAACATTAGCTACACACAATGCATAAATCATGACAGTTGTGCTCTCAGATTCTAGCACTTGTTTAAGAAGGTGATGGCACAACATAAAAGTAAATAGATAGTCCCTTTGCAGAGGGAAGCAGTGATTTGCAGAGGTGCCAGAGCTCAAGTTTTTTAAAACAAAGATAAATGATATTGTGAGACATGCCCCTTCTCATTCACTTCACGACCATCAGTTATCAATATCTCCCATGCTAAACAAGCTATTGGCAGTTCCCAACCGATAAAAGTAAAGGTTTTGACTCCATTGGGAGTTTTTGTTTGATTATTTAAGAGATTAACTCTTTTTCATGTTTGTAGTTTGGGACTGGGCATCCCTAATACCACCCTTTTCTCACGCGATGGCGAGTGAATAAACACTCGACCTGAGAATAACCCGCTTAGCATGGAAGATACCGACCACCTCCTGTCATTCCATGAACGATCCAGGCACACAAAAATGATATTTATTTAGAAGTTTTTAGAGGTGGAACATGCAAATTTACTTAGGACGGTAGGGTAATACCGTATATAGGTAGGTATGGTGGACTCATCTGCAATAACTTTGGGTTTAAGGTTTTTGATGTACAAGTAGAATTCCCACTTAGTACAGGCGAAGGCTAGCAATTAGATTTGAGAAGCGGCCAGCTAGAGAGCAACAACGATCATAACAATGCATTATGCATAAGTAACATTGGACACTAGCATGAGTAGGATATGATCACCATGAACATAAATATCATAGAGGCTATGTTGGTTTTGATTCAACTACATGCATGAACATGTGCCAAGTCAAGCCACTCGAACATTCAGAGGAGGATACCATATCAGCATACTACATCACAATCATTTTAACGCTATGTTGATATCCAACATAAATCATTATCAACTCCCAACTACTTATGCATGGCATGAGAAACTATAATCTCTAATTGTCATTGCAAACATGTTTAATCATAATGGGCTAAATCATGGATACTAGGTTAAACATATTCACACAAACAGAACAAGTCAAGTTCATACCAGTTTCTCTCTGCCACGGCCAGTTGATCGAATATCGTCATTATTGCCTTTCACTTGCACGACCGAACGATATGAAAATAATAATAGTGCAAGAGTGTCGTGGACTAAGCTGGAATCTGCAATGATTTTATTCAACAGGAGAAGACAAGGTAAAATGTTCTTTTTATTAGTTCAACAATTATTCATATGAGAGCCACTCAACATTTTCATCATGGTCTTCTCCTTGGTACAACTTGAATAAAAAGAAAATAAATTCAGAGAAACACACTGAAATATTTTTGGAGTTTTGGGTTTTCTTGAACAAGCAAATAAAAGGGAAAAGAGAAAACGAGAAAAACTATTTACACGGGAAAGCTCCCAACAAGCAAAAGAAGAACAAGGAAATCTTTTTTTGGGTTTTCTTTTTAGGGATAATTGGTTTTATGCCCCTAGTTGTGTCCCACTCGACAGGATTGCCCCTAATTTTCAAATGCCAGTCGTTCTGTCCAACCCAATTTGGTCGTCTTGTGCTTTTGCCCTTTGACCGTTTGACCATCACTTTGAAAACTCCATAACTAATTCATACTAAATCAGAAAAATGCAAATAAGATACCAACATGTTTGGGAAAACATCACCTACATGTAAATGTCATTTGCATTCATGACAAAAGTGTTGGAAAGTGCCCATTCGAGTTTTAGCTCTTATCATACTACCATGAACAGTAAAATCTAAAAAAAATGAAAAAAAAATCAAAAATAAATTTGGTGGCAAAGAATGACAAATGTTTTAAGTGCTTGCCAAGTTTTATAAGGGAATGACATTCGTGGAAGTCGTGGCAAAAAAACAATCAACACTCCAAAATAGATTATTTTTTTGCTACGACTTCCACGAATGTCATTCCCTGATAAAACTTGGCAAGCACTTAAAAATTTTGTCATTCTTTGCCACCATATTTATTTTTGACATTTTTTATTTTTTTAGATTTTATTGTTCATGGTGGTATGATAAGAGCTAAAACTCGGATGGGCACTTTTGAACACTTTTGTCATGAATGCAAATGACATTGACATGTAGGAGATGTTTTCCCCAACATTTTGGTATCTTATTTGCATTTTTCTGATTTAGAATGAATTAGTTATGAAGTTTTCAAAGTGATGGTCAAACGGTCAAAGGGAAAAAGCACAAGACGACCCAAGTGGGTTGGACAGAACCGCTGGCTTTTGAAAATTAAGGGCAATCCTGTCGAGTGGGACACAACTAGGGGCATAAAAGCAATTATGTCTTCTTCTTAATATTACTACTAAGCATGCATAGAAAGTAAAATACTACAACTTAATTTTTTTATGGTTTTTCTACAGTTTTTCAAACACACAAGAAGAAAGCAAGAAAATAAATCTAAGCATGGATGATACAATGAAAAAGTGTGAACACCGACAAATAGAATGATATGTATGAACATGAATATAATGTCGGTGAGAAACACGTACTCCACCAAGCTCAGGCTTTTGGCCTAACTTGGTAGTCGATCAGTAGCCTGGAGGGTAGTAGTCGGCATGGTAGCTCATGGAGGCTCTTGGTGCAGATGTCTTGGCCTGCCGTGCTGCCTCCACTGCTGCGTTGTGCGCTAGGGCCTCGCTGTCAAGAACAAAATATCTTCCTTTTGCTGTGATAGCCAAAAAGAGCAGGCGCAGGCAAATATGTATGCAACATATTTTTGTTTAAACAATAGATTATAAGTGAAGTTATCAACCTTTCCCTTGAGAATCTTATGATCTTTTAAGGTGTTAAAATTTAGATACTACATGGGTAGGATTGGATCAAAGGGCAAAGGTGAAACACCCAGCCCTCATGCTTAACGCGTGGCATAAATTCCACCATAGAACCAGCCACTGTTAGCGTTGTGCTGAAGTCCATGTGCAACAATTGCTCCAAGGTTAAAATTCCTTTCACCGGTGAGAGCGATGCGAATGAGGCTCAAGTCTGGCGCACAAAGTGTGCTACAGTCTTGCTTGCCTACTATGCATTTCCCGTTAAATAATGCAAAATACTGAATTGCGGGAAAATGAATGCTCTTTATTCTTCCTTGTGTCACTCCCCTCCTTTCACCGTAACAAAGACTAGTCAAGAAAGATTCGAACTCAGCCTTTGGTGGTTCGTCAAGCGAGCCCCAAAATGGAAGTTTGCAATGGTAAGCAAAACTCTCCAGTGAGATAGTAAATGGATTATCATAAAGCATAAACAACACCCTAGACTCACGGGGAAAGAATTTAAATTCTTTGACAAATGATTCAGTGAGAAGGTGGCGTTGTTCGCACTTATCTGAAAGGTAGGGACCGAGACCGACATTGTGAACATATTGCTCAAATTCCTCCTTAATGCACACACACACACACCACATAATCATCACAAGGCCATAGGCATGTTTTAGTGGCGGCATCTCGTGTGGAACTTTCACTTGGTTCAACACAAGGCCGACGAGCAGAACTGTCACTAGAAGATGCCCCCGAGGATCGCCTCCTCGAGGAACTCCTTCCAAATAGGTTCATCATGTCCGCGTGCAATTTTCTAAAAATTAAATGTTTTGGGTGACAAAAATTTGTCAACAAAACTTTATTAAATTGATAGCAACTACTCATAGGGACACATAGAGGCCATAGCAAGCATTCAAACTACTTAGAACTCGAAGAATTCAACATGCAAGCTCATCTACAGCAGCACCAAGAGTAACTAATTATTCAAAATATAAACCACTAAACAAAAACTAATTGGACAAACGGTGGAGTCACATACCAAGCAACAATCCCCTGAAACAGTTTCGGAAACGGAGCTTCGAGCAAAGATATCGAAATCCGCGGGTTTGAGAGCAAGAACACGGGAGAGAGAGCAATGGAGATTTTTTTTCTGCAGGTAAGTGATGATATGGGATGAAGAGGTAAGTGAGGGGCCCACGTGGGGACCACAACCCACCAGGGCGCACCTGGGGGTCCTGGCGCGCCCAGGTGGGTTGTGCCCACCTGGTGCACCTCCCTCTGATATTATTTGCACCAGAAATTCAGAAATAATCAGAAAAAATCGTATTAAATTTTAAGAGCATTCTGAGAACTTTTATTTTTGGGTCATTTTTTTATTGCACGGGAAATTCAGAAAACAGACAAGACATGGCATTTATTTTATTTAACTAATAAAACCAGAAAACTAAAAGTAGGGACAACAGGTAGTGCTTACTAAATTCATCAACTTCATGCCGCTCAAAAATGATTCATTAATAAGGCTGATCAGGTCTTATTAACAACCACTTTTGATTAGCATGAAACCAAAGAACTTTCATAAATCACTAAGTTACCTCAATGGGGATATGCATTTCCCCAACAATAAGCATTTCATATTTCTTTTTGACAGTAGGTAGAGGTATTTGAAAACTTCCAATAGTGATTGTCGGAGATTTTTCAATAACATTAATACCATTCACTTGGAATTGTTTCTTCGGAAAGTGCACCGTATGCTCATTACCATTGATATGAAAAGTGACCTTGCTTTTATTGCAATCAATAACAGCCCCTGTAGTATTCAAGAAGGGTCTACCAAGGATAATCGACATGTTGTCGTCCTCGGGCATCTCAAGTATAACAAAGTCAGTCAAAATAGTAACATTAGCAACAACAACGGGCACATCCTCACAAATACCGATAGGTATGGCAGTTGATTTGTCAGCCATTTGCAAAGATATTTCAGTAGGTGTGAGCTTATTCAAATCAAGTCTTTTATATAAAGAGAAAATCATAACACTAACACCAGCTCCTAAATCACACAAAGCAGTTTTCACATAATTCTTTTTGATAGAGCAAGGTATAGTTGGTATTCCCGGATCTCCAAGTTTTTTAGGTACTCCATCTTTGAAAGTGTAATTAGCAAGCATAGTGGATATTTCAGCTTCCAGTATTTTTCTATTATTTGTGATGATTTCTTTCATGTACTTTGCATAAGGAGGCATTTTCAAGATATCAGTCAAGCGAGTATGCAAAAAGACTGGCCTCAGCATTTCAGCAAAGCGTTCAAATTCTTCATCATCTTTCTTTTTAGTTGACTTGGGTGGAAAAGGCATATGTTTTTGAACCCACGGTTCCCTTTCTTTACCGTGTTTTCTAGCAACAAAGTCCCTTTTATCATATCTTTTATTCTTAGGTTGTGGGTTATCAAGATCAATAGGCGGTTCTATCTCAACATCATTATCTAGTTCTTTTTTATTATTGGTTCGAGTGTCTTCATGAACCTCATCATTATATTTTTCATTATCACTAGTGAGTGTTCATTACCATATTGAGTTTCAGCATCTGAGATAGAAGTTTCATTTTCATTATCAGGAGGCTTCTCTATTTCAGGTTCAGTAGAAGCATGCAAAGTCCTATCATTTTTCTTCTTCTTTTTCTTTTTAGAAGGACTAGGTGCACCAATGTTAACTGTTTGTGAATCTTGTTCAATTCTTTTTGGGTGTCCCTCAGGATAAAGTGGTTCCTGAGTCATTTTACCTCCTCTAGTTGCAACTCTAACAGCAAAGTCATGTATATTATTATTCATTTCATCAAGCAATTCTCTTTGTGATTTAGCAACTTGTTCTAACTGAGTTTGAACCATAGAAGCATGATTTCCAACACCTCTAACATCATTTGAAATTCTAAATAACAAGTCACTCAAGCGAGAAATCATATCAGAATTATATTTCAATTGTTTCATAACATTTGCATTGAAGTGATCTTGTTTTCTAATGTAGTTTTCAAACTCATAAAGGCATTGACTAGGATGCATATTGTGAGGATTGTCATTATCATTGAATTTCATTAGAGAGTTTACCTCTACCACCTTAGGCATTGGTGGTGTATTAAGCCCATGTATTTCTTCAATAGGAGGTACATTTTTTACATCCTCAGCTTTAATACCTTTTTCCTTCATAGATTTCTTTGCCTCTTGCATATCTTCAGGACTGAGATATAATATAACCCTCTTCTTCAAAGTGTGTCGTGGAATTGTCACGGCAGATGTCCTAGTGGAAGGACTTAGTCGTGGTGCCATCGCAACTAGGTTAGCTTAAAGGGGTTAATCGGGATAAAGGACACAGAGAGTTTATACTGGTTCGGCCCCTTGCGGTGAAGGTAAAGGCCTAATCCAGTTTGAGGTGGTATTGCTTGGGTTTCAATTACCAGGGAGCGAATACGCTTGACCTAGTTCTCGATCTCCTGTTTCTTGCCTTAAACCGCTGCCGGGTCGTCCCTTTATATACAGAGTTTGACGCCCGATGGCTCACAGAGTCCCGACCGCCTCATACACAACGTGTCCGGCTCGGTAACTAACTACGCCTACCTTACAAAACAAGTCATACACATATGGTGGTTCATCCTCTTGGGCCTCAAGTCACCTCTGGGTCTTGGGCCGTCAATGGGCTTGTATGAGCCGCCATCTTCATTGATAAGTCGCCAGTGGTATGACTCGGTCCCTCCTGGGCGGTCATACCTAGTAGTTATATCCCCAACATTAGGCCCCAGGTTGATTTGAACTTGTTCATGTCAATCTTCAATACATGACTTGTCAAAAATCTTGGATCGCTTATTTGATAAACCTTGTTGTAACTCGCCATGACGTCAGCTCACCGAATTCTCTTAAACCGCCATGATGTCATTTCACATTAACTTCGCACGAAGTCCAAAACATCTTAACTGATCCTTATCTTAATAAACATCCCAAAAACCGAGGCGTCCATATAGCCACATGATGATTTCTGCCTCCCCGATTCCCGTGCATGCCTTGTATTCACCCCCTTATAAATAGGGACAGGGGTCTCCATCATTTTCCCCCTCGCTTCCTCCTTCGTCTTCCTCTCGCGTCTTCTCCATCACTCGAGCTCCGCCACCGCGACCTCTGACTGCCGCACTAGCTCAGGCCGCTGCATCGGCTTGATTCGACCAGAGAACTCCGGTGCACCACCGCTGCTCCTCATCTCCTGTAAGTGCATCTATCTTTTCATCTTAGATCCGCGCTAGGGTTTGTATAGTTCGTCGGTGTTCATGATGTTCTTTGTTGTTTCCTTCAACTCAAGTAGCCTTTAATATGGATAGGTTTTGAACCTTGTGCAGAAACAGTTTTAGCATTCATTTTTGTCATCAGAATAATATCTCTTCATAGAAGATCTCATCAGAGCATCCGAACTTTTCTACTGCCGCCACCATACGTTTAGAATTTTACCGCTTTTCCTAAACTATGGTAGATCCAAAATTATTGCTCCAGCTTGCAAAACCTGTTTGTCCAACACTTACAAAATTTGAAGTACCATAACTGCCATGGCGGCTTATACCGTAAACCATGATCCATCATATAACATTAAGCCTTGTTTAAACCGCCACCATACACTTTATAACTTGCATGACCCAGTAATGCATCTCCGGTTTAACCATGCTTTCATCCTTATAATTTGGCTTTGCATAACATACTTTGGCTTTAAAACTCTATCCGGCTTAATAGCAGAATCCTTAATCCGGTAGGTACCATTAGTCCCCTTTTAAGCCGCCAATATGAATATCTGCGTACTTCAAATGTTTGTCCTCCGGCTTAGTCTGTGAACCTTTTATAGCATTTTATCTTTGAATCAACGGTCCGGTTTAATAACATGATCTTAAACTGGTAATGTTTCTATCTTTTAGGCCTTTGTTTCTCAAAAATGGTGAAGACTGTCCCTGCCTGTAACTGGGTCATTTCCTGGGTCACCAAGGAAGACTTGACAGAATATGTTCAGACTGGCGTCTTATCCAAAAAAGAAGTCATCCATTGGAGGGTTCCAGGCAATGAAGCTCGTCCTGAGCCCAAGGACGGTGAAGTAGTTGTTTTTACTGATCACATAAACCGGAGCTTCAGCCCCTCGGCTCAAAATTCTTTCGTGACGTGCTACATTTCTTCAAGCTCCATCCACAAGACATTGGACCAAACTCCGTCTCAAACATCTACAACTTCCAAGTATTCTGTGAGGTGTACCTTCAATAGGAGCCCACCGTAGAACTATTCAGGGAGTTCGACTACTTAAACTGGCAGAATGAGTTTATAGACGGGCCTAGTCTAGAATTAGGCGGCATGTCTATACAGCGTCGGAAAGAAGCCACCTTCACAACTGCCACTCTTCCCAGTCACCCCAAAGACTGGAATCAGACTTGGTTTTATTGCCAAGATACCTCACCAGAAGGAGAAAATCCCTTGCGGGGTTATCGTGCCAGCCGGCTTAGTAACAGACATCCTCTTCCGAACCGTATCAGCACAACAGAGCGGAAGAAATATGTGCTGGTTTTTGCAATGATCAGGGCTTTGGTGGCCAATGGGTTGACCATAATTGATATAGTTCGCTGCTGGGTCGCCTGGAGTGTCTTGCCTCTAAGCCGTCGGCCCGGCTTAATGTGTGAATACACTGGCGAGTTAACAGATCCTCAGCGCCACTGCCAGATCGAAATAATTGAAGAAGACACCAATAATATGACCAAAACTCTACTAAATGAGAGCTTGGAAGATTGCAGTCAAGTCGGACTAAATCCATTCTACGTTCTGAATGAACCGCTAGCTGTATGCTTTGAACCAAGTTCATACTTGAATCATATTTTCGTATATCCCACCTATTCATACCCATTCAATATTTATAGGCCGATTCACCTTTTTGGACCAAGAAGCTGCAGGACAAACCAAAGAAGACCCGCACGAAGAGCAAGGCTATCAAAAAGCATGCAAAGAAGAAAACCAATACTGCCGAGTTATTTGATTTGGATGATAAAGATGATGATGAGTCGGAGGTACAACTTGATTCCCTTGGCTCATTTTTTATACATCTTATTGAGAATGACTATTATTAGGATGATGCGGAGGCCAGCCGTGCAGATGACGAAGAGGTAATTACTCTTTCCTCCAGCTCAGACCCTCTGCCAACACAGAAAACCCGAGAAGCAAGCCGGAAAGGAAGATTTTCTCACCCTTTAACTCACTTGGATCCCAAATTTATTTTGAAGAAACAACAACATGAAGCTCACCAGACAACCCGGAACAGTGGCGGTGGAGTTTCATCCTCCGGCTTACCGAACACCCCAGCACCTCGCAAACGTCGACCGAAGGTTTCAAATATTTCTGACTTGTTTTATCCCAAGGCGGGTCTTTTCCGTCAACCTCTTAACCCATCCGATTCAAACTATTAGGGAACATCTCATTCCTCCTCTGGCGACTCAACTGGAACTCAAATTCCATCCTTCAAGACCGTGCCTAGGTAAGGATGTATTCCATGGGTGTTTTCCATCACTTGAAACTTCATGCCTGATTGATAAGCTGACATATGTGTATCTCTTATTCTCAGTGGTTAGGCCAAGTCTAGTAAAAAAGGTGAAACTGAACAAGCCAGCTGATGATTCCAACCCTTCTAAGCCGGAAAAACAACAGCCAGAAGCCTCTCATCCAATCGCTGAAGCCACCATTGATGACCTGCCACCAGAAGAACACAACCTCACCATGGATCAAATAGATGTTGAACCGGTCATCTCTAAGCTGCCAAGTCCCATCAAGCCCACTGACGAGAAAACTGATGATGTCATCATCACCGGGCTTGGTTATACAACATAGGGTAACCCTACTGCCTTATCCAAGCATAGCGCCAAGGAAGAATTTTCTACTGCTGATAAAGGCAAGTGGAAGGTAGACTTGGAAAGCTACGCTCAGTTCGGCGCCCAAGAGATTCACTCCAGTTATTTGAACCATCTGTATACCAGCCGTGATTTTGAAGCCGGCTTAGTCAACTTAATGAAAGAGCGATATGTGGTAACTCAACCACATTCTCCTCATAACTATATCTCCATCAGCCGCCAAGTCTATAGAATATGATAGAATTGAATGTGTTGTAGACTTTCAAATAGCCAAAAATAGATGATCATCATCACTAGTAGCCCCCAAGGGCCGGCTTAAACTGTCAAGTTAAGTCGGGACTTTTAAGTTGTAGTAATTAAGTTTACATCTGTAGCCCCCAAGGGCCGGCTTAATCAATATGAATAAATCGGGACTTATCACCATTGTTGAAACCAATATCCCAACATGTAGTCTTTCCAAACCGGATCATATCACTTTGTCCGGGTCATCGGATAAATTTGTTTTGAAAAGAGCAATTAGGCATTATCCCCCAAGTGCCAAGGAAAATACTTGTATTGTGCTTGGGACTTCAAAAATAATCAATACCTTCCATGTTTGTTCATGTCGCAGGCTGAACTAACTGAGAAGGACTTGCAGATCAATGATCTGAGGGTCAATATTAAAACTCAGCAATCTGAAACATCCAAGGCCAAGTCAGAACTGAAGACTGCACTAGAAAACATTGAGCAATTGAAACAGGGCTTTAGTGCTGATAAAGTTGGATGGGAGACTAAAAAAACAACTCTATTAAAGAGAGCAGAAGATGTCAAGGCAGCTCGTAAACCGGTGACTGATGAGTTTTTCGGCTTAAAGTATCAGATCAATAGTATGACATTAGCCATCTTCGGTAAGTAGTAAAAATTGACTCCTTTACCCCAACAAGCATATCATAATCATCTGCCGGTTTACCAAGAACTTTACTGATACAGGCTCCCAGAGCGCCAAGTTGGGTTCAGATATGCGCATCGAGCTTAAGGCTGTCTACACTCTTGTAGAATAGCTATACACAGGCGCCCAACGGGCCATTGCAGCTGCTATGCACAAGAAACATCTGCCTACCCTCATCAAGGACGCATTAGAGAAGTTATCAGTGCTACCCCAAAGGATCAACGATTTAAAGCGAGCATATGCCAGAGCTGGCGCCTTGACTGCTTTAAGCCGGGCCAAAGCGTGGCAAGTCGATCCTGATCCAGAAGATTTGGCCAACGGTTCCCCAAGTGTGAAAGAAGACGGGTCTTCCTTCAGTGCTGATGACTTTGCAGAAATAGCAAGAGCAATGCGTCCATTAGCAGACAAACTAACTGAGGAGACAAATCTATCCCAATACCAGGTGGCTTATGATGCCGAGAACAAGAAGATAAAGGCACCGGTTCATCAAGAGGTGGATCTCATCCCACCGACGCGTAAGCACACCTTTTCTCCTGACATTGATCCCTCCAACCTTATTGATGACGAGGCTATGTTCAGAGCTTTGACCGGTATCAACTGGTCTACACCTAACTTCCAGCCAATGGATAATCAAGGAGCTGAAGAAGAAGAGGCACAAGATGATCCGGAGGCTTCAGCCTGCCAAGACTCATGAGCCGGCTTATCAACCATAGCGTTTTGATGCTATGTCCCAGAAAACACTTGTCCTTTTGGGCCGTCAGATGCCTTGTAATAGGCTAGTTAAACAATTTTGATCTATCACGCCATCGTGTGTGTTTATTTGCATAACACTGCCAATCCATCATTTGAAGATCTGCCACTTATGCTCATGATATCATCAATTATGCAGGTCAGATTTATCATTTTCCTGCACACAAACAGATCACAAGTGCCCTGGCGGTTTACCCCAGGGCCAGTAACAATACCCCATGTAAAAACCATTGATGACTAAATAGTCCTTAACCAGGGCCGGTTTATCAAAACCTCAGATAATCATAACAAAATAAATATCATACCTGTGATATTTATGCACATGGCCGGCTTATCATGCCAGTAAGGGTAACAACCCTAAAGATAGAGCACAATGCCCTGTTCAATTTATTCATGCCGCCGGCTTATCACGCCATATGCAGCAAGTGGTAATACCCCAAAGCTTAGAGCCAAAACTAGAAGCACAAGAAATCATCATATACTAGCGACTTAAAGTCCAAAGCTAGGTCGGATTAATAAACTCCGGATAGATTCATATATGAACCATAAGGCAAACATAGCCTTTATCAATTTTAACCATGTATCAACACGGCAGAAAGTATCAATCTCAAAAAAATCAAATACAAACCAGAAAAAATCAGAAAATAAGGCATGCATAGGCTGCCAAGCCTGCATGTCAAGGGTTATTCTAGGGCCACGCAGCCGTTGAGTTAATCCTTAATTCAAACCCGTAAGCCGGACCTCACATGACAATTCACCATTTTAACTTTGACAAACTCAGGGTCTTCTTAGAAGATTGAATGTCAAGAGTATAGTGAGCCATTCCAGGATTACCTGGTCGGAGTGGCAGGCAAACAAAGGTAGGATAACCTGGATTTTTTGGTGAATACACCTGGCGTCCAAGTCTATTACAAGGGTCAACAAAGCTCTGTTCATTAACAAAAAGGCCCCAAGTAATATTTCATTCCAGGCGTACACTACAAAAAAAAGACACATCCGTGACATTTTGGGCCGAACGAATTTTTTTCCTGTCATACTTATGACACTTCTATGACGATAATTGTGACAAAACTTGGTATCATCATAGATGTGGTGGGCTCAAACTTCTATGATAGAAAATCATGACAGAAAATGGGCTTTTCGTCCTGGGCGGGCCGAGGACGCAGCTGCATGACATTCTTTGGGCCGTCCATGACGGAACAAACCATGGTAGAAGCGAGGGCGAGGAAAATATCGGGGAGTTCCCGGTTACGGTGGGTGGTCGGAGGCCGAGCGATGCGTATTTCTCTCATACGTACGCGCGTGTGTGCAAGGCATTGGGCTCTAACTGAACCCGAGCGATTGCACTAGCTACGTTACTGAACCTGAGCGATCGATCCCTTGCTGTTAATTGAACCCGAGTGATTCCTTCGCTACTGCTACTAACTGAAGCCGATCGATGCTGCCTCTGGATGAATAGTGAGCGTTGTTGGGGGGTTTGGATGAACAGTTCCCGGTGGGGGGTTGGATGAATAGGAAACTGTGGTAGTAGAGGCCGTTGCCGCTGGATGAACAGGACCCCAATCGATCGAGTCGGTTGGGGGTGGATGAACATGACCCCGTGGAGGGCTGGATGAACAGGACCCCGTGGAGGGATGGTTGAACAGTAGCCGGTGGAGGGCTAGATGAACAGTAGCCCCTGGAGGGGTGGTTGAACAGGACCACGTGGAGAGCGTTGGTTGAACAGTAGCTGGTGGAGGAGCGCGCGATGGAGGCTGGATGAATAGGAGCCCGTGGATGAACAGTCGCAGGTGGAGGCTGGAGGAGGTCAACAGTGGATGAACAGTAGCCCGTGGAGGCTGGAGGAGGTCGACGGTGGAGATGAACAGTATCCCGTGGAGTCCCGTTTTGCGGTATGCCACACCCCTCCTGATGAACAGGACCCCCGTTCCAACCTTAGTGCTCCAACACAAGTCCGTTTCCTCCGTTTTGCGGTACACCACACCCCTCTTGATCAACAGGACCCCATTACCACCATAGGAGGTCCAAGAGATGTCCGTTTCATCCGTTCTGCAGTATGCCAGACCCCTCCCGATGAACAGGATCCCGTTTCGACCGTGGCCGATCGAACACAAGGTCGTTTCCTCCGTTCTGCGGTACGCCAGGCCTCATTTCCATCGATTGTTCCGTCCAAGCCGGTTGGCTCCCGTTGAACACGATGACACATTCCATTCCGACCTAGCCGGTTGCCTCCCCATGATCACGACGATGACACACCTTCTCAGTTCCGACCCAGCCATGTACACGAGCCCTGGCCGTACGTATGCGCGAGTAGGCGTTCGAGACCCCGCCCGTATGTACGTATGTGGCCGTATTTACTTTCTTGCACCCTGGCCGTTGTACGTACGTGTACATGCTACGTGCGCGCCTCTACTACTACACGTGCCCGCCTGTACATCAAGCAGTATGTAAGTACACGTTCGCGACCAGAATGACAACGCTACGTATGCTTCGACCAGGTGGGTCCCGACTGTCAGGCACTTCCTTGCGTGCGAAGATGTAGCTGGTGGGTCCCAGCAGTCAGGGGGGAAACATTTTTTCATGAAATACGGTGGCCCGTCCGATGGGTCCCTGCTGTCAGGTGGAAGAATCATTATTTTCCACGTAATAAGGAGGCACTTCCTTGCTGCGGCCGTGGACCCAGCTGTCAGCCTCTCCACGTATAGTACTCTTCCAATGGAAGTCGTTCCTTGACCATGTTGACCACGCCGCGCCGAGAGCACCAGGGTGGTGGACGACAGCGAGGCCTAGGAAGGGGACGACACGGAGCCAGGGAAGACGCGGCAGTGGTTGCCCACGCGGAGAGGAGTATGAGGGTTCACTGGTTCGGCTGCGGTGTGAGGCTGCCGTCGCCGCAGAATAACAGGGGGTGTGGGTGAGTAGAGGGATGGCCAGGCCAGCGGTGGGAGTAGTAGGGGCGGTGAGGCCTCCGCGGCATCACAGCCGGCCACGGGAGGCAGGAGCACGCGACACGACTGGCGCTGGTTTGGGCGGCTAGAGCAAGAAGACCAGAGGTTGGAGAAGCACTACGACCGTTGGATGGACATCGTACGGTCACTGGAACTAGAATCGTTCATATTGACTAAGTTGACAAAGCCCTTCGTCCCCGTCAACTTAGTAGGCCCACAAGTCAGCCTCCCACTATGGTGGGTCCCAGCTAGTAGGGGGTATTCAATTTTTTTGTGCGTAATAAGGAGGCACTTCCTTGCGTGCGAAGATATAGCTGGTGGGTCCGACCTATCAGCAGGGAGAATATTTCTTTTTTGCGAAATACAGAGGCCCTTCTGATGGGTCCCAGCTGTCAGGTGGAGGAATCATTATTTTGCACGTAATAAGGAGGCATTTCCTTGCATGCGGCCGTGGACCTAGCTATCAGCCTCTCCACGCACAGTCTAATTCCGATGGATGACATTCGTTGACCATGTTGACCACGCCACGCCGAGCGCATCCAAGGTGGTGGACGACGGCGAGGCCCTGGATAGCAACGAGCCGGAGATGGGAAGACGCGGGAGTAGAGTCGCAGACGGAGAGGTGTATGAGGGTTAAATGGTTCTGGTGCAGTGTGGTTCGGCAGTCGGTGGAGAAGAATAGGAGGTGTGGAGGGGTGGAGGGATGGCCTGGCCAACAGTAGGGTAGCGCTTCACAACGAAGCGTGCTAAGCAGAGCTGCTAGCAGCAGGAGGCGGGAGCAGGTGGTCCCGGCGGCGCTGGAGGAAGAAGACGAGAGATTGAAGATGGATGCCGGTCGTTGGATGTAAATCCAACGGCTAACGATGTCAGAATCATTTGTTGACTAAGTTGACAACGACTTGCGTTGGCTTTGACCTATTGGCCCACATTTCAGCCTCCAAAAATGTGGCACGTATTCAACCCATGTTTTCAGAATTTACAGTCAATTTGATCTCTTTTTTTAGAATTACAGTCCATTTGCTGGGCTGGGTGAACAAATAATGTAGCGTCCATGCGGCCCATTTATTTTTTTCCTAAAAAATTACAGGCCATTTACACTGTCTCGAAATACACGATTTTGCTAGGCCGATTCTAATTATAATGTTGGGTTGGGCGCAGCAATGTTATCAAAAAATAAACAGGGGCTGAGCATTTTGTTATAAATATATTTAAACAATAAGTGATTTATTATTACATTGGTCCTTAACTCTTACCAAGCTTTTGTACACAATCATCAGGATTTTCGTTGCCAAAAAAATCCAGGATTTTATTATTAAGAAATTATTTTTATAAGTTAATAAGATGTGGGATATTGTTTTCCTACATATGTAAGTATCTGTTAAATATATTATGACAATGACAATAATATATAATAACATATAAAATAATTTAAATATATATAATATAGTTAGAAGGGAAACATAAGTTAGACCAGGCGTTCCTATTCTTATATAGAAAAATAGAACAGACCTCTGCATTTTCTTCAAAAAATACATAAATTTGGCTGCCGATGTTTTAGGAAAAATAAAACCTCAGATGGGAGGTCCATAGGCCAGTCGATACATGACGACCCTCAAAAAATACAAACTGGCATGTCGTGGGTTGCGCATGTTAAAAAAGAAAACCTAGACGGCGCAGCCCAAAACCCAGCTGATACTTGCTGCCCCGGTGATAAATAAATGATACCTGCCAGCTCCCCGGCTTTGTTGTGAATTTATCTCCTATAGTAACTACGTTGAAGCACCTAAAAAAATGTAACTATGTTAACAAACCCATGGGACCAGTATAGCATTAGGAGGAAGTATTTTTTTTGATGAGGCACTTGCTTGCCTACGGCCATAGACCTGGTGGGTCTCGACTGTCCGCCTCTCCATGTACAGTCCTCTCCAGATTCCTCTCGTTTGCTCAGCATGTTCGCAACGGCAGACAGCGGCGCCGTCGCGAGTGCACAAAGGCGCAGGAGGAGATCGGACCACCTAGGCAGTGCCTTATTTGTAACGAAAGTACTGAACTAGCCTAGTGGCCAAGTGACACAACCCGACAGCTGTTCCACCCGAGTTTGATTCCACCTGATGCAGGAAAATATCTGCAATTTTTTTGCCTCTGCCATTATTGACATGTGGGTCCCCATTGTCATCTACGCACACCACGTCCAGCACTTGCCAAAACTTCGTCCCTCGTTTTCTCTGTTTTGCGCACACTCGACATTGTGTGGGCATTTTGAAAATAGCATACCTTTTTGACTGTGCATCATATGAAGATGTGCTATGCGTGAATGTTGATCAACATGATGTTAACTGGCTGGTAGTTCCATTTTTGACCATGAATAAAACTTCCAACATGATGTTAACCCTGTTTGAAAAGGCTGTGTTAATATAAATGCTCTGCCTCTGAAAGTTGCAGTTTCTTATCTGAAACTGAACTTGCAGTTTCTTATCTAAAACTGAAACTTGCTGTTTCTTCTCTGAAAATCATATTGTCTGCACTTTTATACTCCTATGAAACTATATTTTTTAAGTGCTAAAAATAGATCTCTAGAATTCATAAAATACTTCATATGCTCAATACTGCAAATCTGAAATTCAAAAGACATTCATATCTGAAAGTACTCTCAGAATATACAACACAAAACACAATTCACAACCTGCAAACACTAACAACCCTAAGCTCCTCCTGACAATTCACAACCTGCCCGACTATTGGGCTGGGGGGCAGTCCCCTCCTATTCCTCGGCGGCAGACAGCCGCCCCGTGAGACGATGTGAACGGCTTGGGAGAGGATGGCGGGGAAGCGTCGTCGGGCCAACTGCTTTTCTCCTCTTGCAGTTGGGTTCGGTCGGTGAAGACTCCACCGGCTCGCTCTGGCACGACACCCTCACAAATGGCACCCTGTAGATGCTCGATCCTTCCATCTCTGGTGGATGCTCCATCTGGGATCGATACTCCCATCATCGCTCCCTCACGATCGGATTCGGTGAATCTGTTTGCTCCATGGCCTAGAGGAGTAGCTCTATGTACTCCCGCGTGACTCCCTTCGGGAGTATCGCCGCCTTTTCGCTGTGTTGCAGATATTTGGCCATGGATGTCGCTGTCGCCACTAGTTGGTCCTTGTTGTCAAACCAAGACTGTATCTCCAACATCCTAGCTAGCTTCACAGGGTCACCGTCTGCGACCCTCACGTATCGGTTGTACTCCTCCATCGATCTACTTCTCCACAGCACCTTCACTCGCCGGCGGTGGTTTTTGAATGGAAGAGGAGAGGAGCAGCGCTGGTTTTGAATTAGAATGGGAGAGGAGCGACACTGGTTTTGGATTGGAACAGGAGAGGAGGGGCGGTGGTTTTGAAATGGAAGAGGAGAGGAGCGGCGCTGGATTTAGATTGGAACAGGAGAGGAGCGGCGGTGGTTTAAGATGAGAGGAGCGGCGCTGGTCTTGGAAGTATTTTTTTTGTTTAGCGTATTTTGGGTCAAAGTTTGACCACGTACTATATTTGACAAGCAAAATGTGAATGCATGTCACCAAAAATTGTATCGTTTGGTTCAGAATGTACTTTCAAATTATATTATTTTTGCAACGCATAACATATATTTTATTTGTGAAAATCATGGTCAATTATGACCGAGAATAAAAAGGAGACTAGTTAATGTGGGGTCGCTTTCTTAATTGAAGGGTAAATTGATTTTGATTTTGATCCAGTCACAGTGCGCCGGCCCTCTCGTCCAATCCTAAATCGCTGCCGCACACTCCTCTCCCTCTTCTCCATTGCAAAACCACCTCCTCTCCTCTCCATCATCTCCATTCCAAAACCACCGCCTCGCCTCTCCCTCTTCTCCATTGCAAAACCATCTCCTCTCTCCTCGGATGAGGATCCCCTGACGTAGCCCACCCGCCATTGAGACACTGACACATGGGTCCCACCAAGCACGGGGCCTACCTGTCAGCGACCGAAAGGCAGGGAAACCTCTCCTCTCCATCATCTCCATTTCAAAACCACTGTCTTGCCTCTCCCTCTTCTCCATCGCAAAACCACCCCTCTCCTCTCCATCATCTCCATTCCAAAACCACCGTCTCGCCTCTCCCTCTTCTCTATTACAAGACCACCGTCTCTCCTCCCATCTTCCAAAGCTAGCATCGGACCACTCAGAAGGACATCTATGGAGAGGATGCAGCAACGAATCAGGCAGATCGCCGACGGCGACTAGGCAAAGTTAGCCAGGTTGAAGGAGATCTGTTGGGGATATTACTACTGGGCATAAACCGGCCTATCTGGGCCGGGTCAACTTCATCAGTAGTTCAAGAGTGTTAAAGCCCAAGAAGACAGATGAGGGCCTAAGGCCCGTAGTCGGTTTAAGACTTGTAGCCGTAAACCGACATTTGTATATAAACTTGTATTGTAAGTTAGGAATAAGGAGAGACCAACCCGGATATGAATATGAACTGGTGTTGGGACTCTGTGAACCGATGGGCGTCACCCGTGTATATAAGGGGACGACCCGGCGGCGGTTTAAGGACAACAGAAAACAACTCGAGACTTAGGCGAAGCTTGTTTGCTCCCTAGTCCTCGAAACCCCATCAATTCCATCACAACTAGACATAGGATTTTACCTTCATCGAAGGGGCCGAACTAGTATAAACTCTCTGGCATCCCTGTGTCCGCTTTAACCCCTTCAAGCTAACCCGTCGCGATGGCTCCACGACTAAGTACTTTCATGAGGACATCTGCCGTGACAAAACCACGACAGTTGGTGCCCACCATGGGGCTATCGCACGATGGTTTCAAGTTCTTGGAGGGCAGCTTCGAAGGACTGAAGGGCTACGCTGTGGGCCGGATGACTAAGAGTCGCCGCGGAAAGCTCTACATCGACGATGCGGGATGGGGCCCCGAGGCCGGCTCAATCGAGTACGGGTACCGGGTCCCCTTTGGTGGCATACACGTCTTCATTGGCAAGATCGGTGAACCGGGCCCTGAGCCGGACATCTGCGCCGACCTCGTCGAAACAGCTTAGCGTGCGTGATCTTCCCAGGTTAAACCGGCTGTGAAGCGTGCCTTCGTGGGAGTCATCCATGGAGGAAGCTATGAGGATGGATCGGAATCCGGTGGCGAGACCGTCGTTTACTCCGGTGACGAGTCATCAAATGGAGAAACCGAATCTTTGTATCAATTACAAGATGGCCGGATTGGGGGCTGCTCCGATGGCGACAGTATTCCGGACCCCTCCGATCTGCCCAATCGGGTTGGAATATTCATGGCCGGTACACAAGCGGTGCTTCATTCTTCGACCGCAACAGCAATGATCTCTGGGTTAGTAGCGGCGACGGCTGCCGGGGCAGGAGGCTCTGTGCGCCCGCCGGCTCAAGTTTTGTCAGATCTGTTTGATACGTTGGCTACGCTTATGGCAGAGGCTAACCCGGCGGACCAGGACGCCCACAATGCGGAAATTGCAAAGGTGAAGGAACAGATCACTCAGGCCAAGGCCGACCTAGCAGCTGAAGATGCCAGGATGACTACAGAGCGGGCCGCTTTGGATGCGCAGGCCTATAGGCTTATGCTGGATCAGAACGCATCACATGAAGTCATGAAAAGGAAGTACCGATCCCGTTTGCCTCCGGTCTTCGAGGCCAGAGACCTCTTTAACACCCCAGGAGCGAGAACCAGTAATCCGCCGGTGGTAAACCGGGCGGAAGCACCTGGGACGGGCGCACCGGTTCAGCCCCGTTTGACGGATCCGCCTCGTCAGAACGCTATTGTGCCTCAGGCTGTCCCGACACCTCCGGGTCACTACTCCAACCCGATGGACAACCTTGTCGCAGCAGCTGCACAGCTAGAAGCCATCCCAATTGAAGGTGACTCGCCGCAGGCGGTGGAGACACGCTGGGTTAAGGAGCTTCTTCGAACAGCATTGATCCAACAGGAAGCATACTCATACAGCCGTGATCGAATTCACTCCACCCCTCGTCCAAGCCGGAGTTATAGCAGGCATATGGATGAACCGGCTGTGTCAAGTAATGCATGAAACCGCGCGGCACCTCGTGGTAACAACCCGGCGGGTGGTGTTGATGATGCTCAGGAAGTGGTAGACCGGGCCCGAGCTCGTAGGGAGGCCGAGTTAGCAGCGCAATATGAGGCTCGTCAGCTTACACCGGTTCGGCCAACTACCTCGGTTGAGCCTGGCGTTTCTTCTAGCTCTTTGGGGGTGCCTTGTCTTGTCCCTGCTTTACGCAACGTGCGCCTGCCCAAGGATTTCAAGGGCCCGCGCAAGGTGCCGAATTACACTACAGATCGACCTCCAGAGACATGGATAGAGAGTTATGAGATGGCCATGGAGATGCTGGATGTGAGTGATGCGGCGTGTGCAAAGTACTTCACCATGATGCTCGAAGGAACGACCCGTACTTGGTTAAAAAGTCTACCGGCCAACTCTATCAGTTCATGGGCCCAATTGCGAGCCCGGTTTATCAGTAATTTTAAAGATACATGTAAGCAGCCTATGTCCATAGTGGACTTAGTAGCCTGTGTCCAGGAGGAGGGAGAATCGACGACCCGTTGGGTGCGCCGGGTCTCACAAGTTTTGCATTCATCAGATCACA
Source organism: Triticum urartu (assembly GCF_003073215.2). Classification (NCBI taxonomy): domain Eukaryota; kingdom Viridiplantae; phylum Streptophyta; class Magnoliopsida; order Poales; family Poaceae; genus Triticum; species Triticum urartu. The sequence continues at coordinate 19,237,986 of NC_053025.1, read as the reverse complement.
TCAACACTGACACTGCGGTTATAACTCTGGAAGGCAACTGCCGGTTTGGGCCTCTAAAATTGAAGTTGGGACGGATGAAATGCCATTGCAATGATATGGGGACCCTCATGGCTGCATTAGTGAAGTATGCTGATTCTGATAGTACCAAGGATCCAGAGTCTGATGATGACAAGAAAGGGAAGGGAAAGAAGAACGGCAACTCCAAAGGATAGCAGCATAACCCGGCAGGTCAGGGAAACGGAGGCAAGCGTAAAGAGGATAACAACATGGATTTTGTAGCTAATACCAGTGCGCAGGACAAGGGCCAGCGATGCAAGGGTAAACCGCCGAATCACGGTGGAGCGCCTAACCCCAACCCGGACCGCCTAAACTATCTGTTAAACCAGCCCTATCCAAAGCATGGGACAAAGGAGGTGCCAGCCAACCACCTTTGGAAGGATTGCTATATTATGCAGGAGTTCAAGAATTCTAATGTTTTCCGGTAAAAATCACGGATCAGGGGGCGGTTCAGGATCCGGGCCGGGTTACGGTGGAGGAAATTCTGGTTCAGGCTTTAATGGTAATCCGGGAGGACATAACAATCAAAATAATCAGAACAACCAGGGTGGTTATAACCAGCAGCAGCAACAGACGGGCTATCAGAGCAACCCAAAAGCAGTTGAATAGTGGGCAATATCATGTCTTCACCACTAGTTTGGACAAGCGAGACCGGAAGGTTCAAAGGAGGGCTGTAAATTCTATTGAACCGGCCGTGCCCCGATATCTACGTTGGTCCGAACAGCCAATTGTATGGAGCAGAGAGGATCACCCTCCCCGGGTTGATAATCCAGGTCAGCTAGAATTGGTGGTGGCACCTCAGGTAGGAGGTTATAAGTTCACCAAGGTACTCATGGATGGAGGGAGCAGCATTAATATCTTATACTATGAGACCTTCCGTCGTATGGGGCTAACAGATAAAAATCTTAAACCGTCCAATACGGTATTCCATGGTGTGGTACCTGGTAAGTCAGCATATCCTGTTGGCAAGATAGCCCTGGAAGTGTCCTTTGGCGATGATCATGATTCCAGGTCGGAGACATTGACTTTTGAGGTGGTAAAAATCCAGAGTCCATGTCATGCCCTGTTTGGGCGGCTGGCTTACGCCAAGTTTATGGCATGGCCCTGTTATGTGTACTTGCAGCTCAAGATGCCTGGTCACAAGGGGACAATAACGGTTCATGGAGGCCGCAAGGTCGCTTTGGAGTGTGAGGAAGGTGATGCGGCCTACGCACAGTTGGTTTGTGGCACAGAGGAGCTGAAATACTATAAGGACAATGTTGATCCGGCGGACATGACTCCGTTGAAGAAACCAACCACGGAGCATGATCCGGCCCTGAAGTTCAAATCGGCAGCTAAAACTAAGCTTGTTGACTTTGTACCTGGCGATTCGTCCAAGCAGTTCAGCATCAGTGCCAACTTGGATCCGAAATAGGAAAGCGTGCTCATCGAGTTCATCCATGAGAATCGGGACATTTTTGCATGGAAGCCTTCTGACATGCTAGGTGTACCAAGGCAACTCGCTGAGCACACTCTTAATGTGGATCCTAAGTATAAACCGGTGAAACAGTTCCTCCGCCGGTTTAACGAAGAAAGACGCAAAGCTATTGGAGAAGAAGTAGCCAGGCTCTTGGCGGCTGGTTTTATTGTTGAAGTTTTCCATCCTGAATGGCTGGCTAATCCGGTGCTGGTCCTTAAGAAAAATGGCACCTGGTGCATGTGTGTGGATTACACAGATCTTAACAAAGCTTGTCTAGCAGATCCTTTTGCCTTCCCCCGTATTGATAAAATTATTGATGCTACGACGGGTTGTGAGCGTTTAAGTTTTCTGGATGCATATTCTGGTTATCATCAGATCAAGATGGCAGTTAAGGACCAGGAGAAGACAGCATTCATAACTCCCTTAGGAGCCTTCTGCTATGTATCTATGCCCTTTGGGCTCAAGAGTGCTCAGGCAACTTATCAACGGTGTGTACAGAATTGCCTTCATAAACAGATTGGCCGTAATGTGCATGCTTATGTGGATGATATCGTGGTTAAGTCAAGGGAGAAGGAGACTCTGGTTGACGATTTGAAGGAAACTTTTGATAACCTAAGGACGTACAAGATGATGCTCAATCCGGCTAAGTGTGTCTTTGGTGTACCGGCATGCAAGTTATTGGGTTTTCTGGTGTCCAATAGGGGAATTGAAGCTAATCCGGAGAAGATCACAGCAATCACCTCCCTGGCTAAACCGAAGTGTATCAATGATGTTCAACGCATGGCAGGCCGGATTGCCGTGTTGAGCCGGTTTATCAGTCGCCTTGGTGAGAAGGCGATCCCTTTGTATCAGATGTTGAAGAAGATGGATCAATTCATCTGGAGTTCTGCTGCTGATCAAGTGTTTGAGGACTTAAAGCGGCAATTGGCCAATCCGCCTGTGCTTGCCGCTCCAATTGACAAGGAGCCGTTCCTGCTATATGTTGTCGCTAATGCCCGTGCAGTCAGTGTGGCTATTGTGGTGGAGCGAAAGGAGGCAGGCAAGGAGCATCCAGTTCAGCATCCGGTTTACTATATCAGCGAGGTGCTTATTGAGTCCAAGCAAAGGTATTCGCATTGGTAGAAGCTGGTATATGGAGTTTTTATGGCAAGCCGGAAACTTAAGCAGTACTTCCAAGGACACCCCATCACAGTGGTCAGTTCTGCTCCCTTAGGAGATATAATCCAGAACCGGGAAGCGACTGGCTGGATTGCCAAGTGGGCTATAGAGCTTGGGCCGCACAGATTGAAATATGTGCCTTTGACGGCGGTCAAGTCTCAAGCACTTGTCGATTTCATCAATGATTGGACAGAACTGCAAGCACCTGAAGAGAAGCCGGATCACACATATTGGACTATCCATTTTGATGGGTCCAGGCAATTGGAGGGCTCGGGGGCTGGAGTCGTATTAACTTCCCCACGAGGTGATAAGTTTTGTTACGTTCTCCGCTTAATGTTCCCTTGGACTAACAATGCAGTTGAGTATGAAGCTTTACTCCACGTTCTCCGGATGGCTAAGGAAATGAATCTAAGCCGAGTTAAGTGCTTCGGTGACTCGGACCTAGTGGCTCAATAGGTGTCTGGCACTTGGGATTCCAAGGACCCACTCATGGCAGCATATCATCGTGAGGTGGATATTGTTGCAGGTCACTTCAAGGGTTATCAGGTGGACCATGTGGACCGTCGGAAGAATGAAGCGGCGGACGCTTTAAGCCGGCTGGGCTCTCAACGCAAACCGGTCCCACCCAATGTTTTCCTTGATGTCCTGCACAACCCGTCGGTCAAGCTCCCTGGTGAAGAGGATTTGGCTATTCCTGATCCGGAGGTTCAACTGGTGGCAGCTCTTCATGTCATTCCGGATTGGACGCTTCCTTACCTTGCTTACATGAACTGGGGCGAGTTACCAGAGGATGAGACTCTGGCCCGGCAGATAATCCGGCGATCCAAGTCTATGACTATTGTCAATGGCGAGTTGCATCATTGCAGTGTGTCAGGGGCGTTTCAACGCTGTGTATCTCCTGAGGAAGGCTGTGAAATCTTGCGTGAGATCCATGAAGGAGACTGTGGTCACCACGCCGGTTCAAAATCTTTTGTGGCTAAAGTGTTTCGCCAAGGTTTCTATTGGTTGACCGCTCATGCTGACGCGGAAGATCTGGTCAGGCGATGTGACGGTTGCCAAAAGTTCTCAAGATGTGCTCATGTGCCGGCTCAGGAATTACGAATGATTCCAATCACTTGGCTATTTGCGACTTGGGGGCTTGATATGGTTGGGCCTTTCAAAAGGTCCAAGGACAAGAAGACCCACCTTTTGGTGGCGGTTGACAAATTTACAAAGTGGGTGGAGGCAGAACCCGTTAGCAAGTGTGATGCAGCCACGGCGGTTCAATTCATCAAGAAGGTGATTTTCCGGTTTGGTTTTCCACACAGCATCATCACTGATAATGGCACCAACTTGTCCAAGGGTGCTATGAAGGAGTTCTGTCAACGTGAGCACATCCGGCTTGACGTTTCATCAGTGGCTCACCCCCAGTCCAATGGTCAAGCATAGAGGGCTAATCAAGAGATCTTGCGAGGCATCAAGCCCCGGCTTATGGTTCCTTGGCAACGAACGCCGGGTTGTTGGGTTGAAGAGTTACCATCTGTGTTATGGAGCATCAACACCACGCCCAACAGATCGACAGGATATACGCCGTTCTTCATGGTATATGGAGCGGAGGCGGTTCTCCCCAGCGATATCCGTCATGACTCACCTCGTGTAGCGGCTTATGTTGAAGCGGACAACGAGGTAGCACGGCAAGATGCTTTGGACTTGTTGGATGAAGAGCGTGACATAGCAGCCGCCCGTTTGGCGATTTACCAGCAAGATCTTCGTCGTTATCACAGTCGCCGGTTTAGAACCAGAACCTTTCAAGAAGGAGATTTGGTACTTCGGCTCATCCAAGACCAGATTGATATGCACAAGTTATCCCCACCTTGGGAGGGACCCTTTGTGGTCAGCAAGAATCTGCACAACGGCTCATATTATCTGATTGATATTCGAGAGCATAAAGACTCACGTACATCAGAGGAGGAGACCAACAGGCCGTGGAACATAGCTCATCTTCGGCCTTACTATACCTGAGCCACCGGCTCTACTTATGTACATATTATGACAATGTATATATTACGAGTAATACAATAAACCGGAGCCTCAGCTAAAGCGGGGTCTCTGTTCTTTTTTACATCATGTGTGGTTACATGGAGTTGTTCTGTCTTAAAGCGGCCTCCGGTTTACCCCTTGAGTTAGCTTTTCAAAACATCATATTATATCACTTGGGGGCTTGGTCGTGTCCGAACCAATGCGACACCTTTTGATAGGCGAAAGCCACCAGATCACTTGGGGACTTGGTCACGCCTGAACCAGTCACGCCTCTTGATTGTCCTAAGGCCACAGAATCACTTGGGGGCTTGGTCGAACCCGAACCATTGCCACGCCTCTTGATCGGCATAATGCCACTATTTCATTTGGGGACCTGGCTGACTTGAACCATAGCTACGCCTATCGGGGGCTTGGTCGTGTCCGACCATGGTAACGCCATCTGATCGGCTCAATAAGCCTCTTTTTGCAAACGGTTTTATCATTGCCTTTGCTTGAAAATTTTCTTTGATAGATATTTCTTTTATTTTTTGTTGCGTTTTTAAACCGACAAAGATCTTAAACCGGTTCAAACTGTCTATTTGCCCGGTTTTGATTTTTTTTGTTAACATCCAATTATGGAGTAACAAGGTATTTATCCTAACCCGGCATGGTTTACATGATAAACCGGCATTTTATGTACATGAGCTATTTTCTCCTTCGACGGTATGAGTTTATAAACCTCCGTTTCAAGATTGGCCACAGCCAACTTCACGCCCAACGATGGCAGGTATTTTGTATCACAAGGATTGATCATATACTTACAATTTTTTTCATACAGTGATCATAATCCGCCTGACGGTAGAATCGCGGTGGCGTTTTAAGATTTTTTGATTGCAGAGTAAATAGCTCGGACATTTAAATCATCCAAAAGTAGCGCAATTCGCAGCAGTTATGCACGAAGGCATATCAAAATAAAGAGTATTGGCTAGCCTACTACAAGGCAATATGGGGCCCAAATAAGTTCATTGTTTTTCTGTCAAACATAAGAGAGCAGCAATTTAAACCGGCCTCCGGTTTAAGCTTGGTCACCAGCACGGACTGATGGTTGCGGATCATCTTGCTCCGCTTCAGCTTCTGCTTCCCTACCCAGTGGCTGGAAATCAACAGTTGTCCAGTCGATTCCCATTAATGCTTGAAATACAGCTTCATCATTGATCAGCAACGACGGTTCAATATCAGGAGCGTAAGTATGCTTAAGGATTGGAGGGATAAGATTCTCCGCTTCAGGAATTGGTGCAGCCACTCGTTTGTTTTGATTGTCGTACTAGGCTTGATAGTGAGACAAATCTGCTTCTTTAACCAGTTGACAAGCCAGAGGGCGCACCTCCCGGTTTATCGCTCTTAGATCTTCCTCACTGAACTCTGAGCCATCTTCTTTCAGGTGGGGATAGCCTTGAGCCGCTTCAACGGGATCAAAATCCGGCACCCATGCTTTGGCCCGGATTAAGGCATTGATAGCACCGGTTCGACCAGCAGATTTCTTCAGCTCTTCAACCCGGGCAGGAAGCATAGTCAGTCTCTTAAGAGTGTCCTGGATCAAGGTGGGCGCCGGGTTGTTATGGGATGCAGTTGAGATAATCCGCTGTACACCAGTATACAGTTGCTCTATCAGTGTGTAGGCAGCTTTCAATTTCTTCCGCACGTCTGACCCCAAGTGACCAATGTGTGTCCCTGTAAACATTGCTAAGGGTTAACAAACTGACTAATCCATAAGAAGGCAGAATTATTACAGACATCAAGAAAGCTTACCAAAGATAGCAGCAGTCATGGCATGCACTTGCCGCTTTATGCTGGTCAATTCATCTACCACCAGTTTAAGTGCAGCCTCGGCATTCTCAGCTCGCTTAATTAAAGCGGCTTTCTCAGTGGCCCAATCCAGCCGTTCTTTCTTAAAGCCCTCTTTAAGCTGTTCCATGACACTTAAAGCACTGGTTAACTCCTCTTTTGCTTTAGAGGTTTCAGCTTGTTGGGATTTCAGATTTTCTTGAAGATCAGCGGTTTGGCTTTCTCTCTTGTTTAGCTCAGCATGTATATACATGGTTATACGATTCAGATAACAGGAGAAAGAAGTACCAACCACACAACAAGTTATGCCCTTGGTACTTGGGGGCTAATGCATATTTGATCTCCATCCTACAATTGTTCATAAAGTGCCAAGCTCAATACAAGTATTCAACTTGACACTTGGGGGCTAATAGCTATTTGCTCAATTGGTATTGATGCTACAATTCTTATTACCTAAGGTCCCGGTTTAACTTCACCAAGTTGAATCGGCCCTTGGGGGCTACAACGGCAAATTCAGACACATTGAACTTCGGATTAACAAAGTCCCGGTTTGAATGAAGATCCTAAACCGGCCCTTGGGGGATAGGAGAATCAACAGATTTAAACATACAAGCAGGAAAAAGCATATGGAAGTTACCTCATATTTTTCCTTCATCATGTTAACCAAACCGGCTTCATAATCATGGCTGGTATACAGCCGGTTCAGGTAGCCGGAATGGAGATCTTGGGCATTGAGAGCAGCGTAAGTCGCCAGATCAGCATTCCATTTGCCTTTACCAATGGTAGCAAATTCTTCTTTGGCTGTATGTTTAGACAAAGTGACAGGATTGCTTGGCTCTATACGGCCGATACCAGTGATAACAACTTCGTCATCCTTGGCATCGCCGGTTTGCACTGGGGCCATCGGTTTATCAGTTGGCTTGGATGGGCTGGTGGATCTTTCAATCTAGATGGAGCTTGTAGGCTGGTCAACAGGGCCCGAGGTGTCAATAGGCCTCTCCTCCGCAATAAAGTCATCCTCTTGCGGTGGTGGGTCGTTTGGCACATCTTCACGAATAGCCGCTTCAAGATCTAGTGCTCTGTCCGGTTCAGGAACGGTGTTCTCCTCGGCCGCTTTATCCAGGCGAGCCTTCTTGCTTGGTCTAGGCTTGGCCCTGAAATAAATAACAAGGATCAATATAGTATATGTTATAATGTAATACATCAGAAACATCATAAGAAATATGACTCACCCGAGCACCGTTTTGAGTGGTGGCAACTGGGTGGCTGATGATTCGCCAGACGATGAATGTGATGTGCCCTGATAATCGGAGTCAGACGGATTAAGAGGTTGACGAAAACAGCCCGCTTTAGGACAAGCATTGACAAAAGAGTTAGAGACCTCTGAACGGCGTTTCCGAACCGGACTGTTCGGTAAACCGGCGGAGGTAACTACCTGGCCGCTGTGCCGGGTCGTGCAGCGAGCTTCGTGCTATTGTGTCTTCATAAGAAATTTTGGATCCAAATGAGCAAGAGGATGAGAAAATTTAACTTTCCGGTTTGCCTGACGGATTTTTAGCGAAGGCAAAGGGTTTGAATCGGAAGAGAGTGCAATTACCTCTACAGCTTCAGCATGACTGGCTTCGGCGTCATCCTGGCAATAATCATTATCAATAAGGCGTGTGAAAAATAAGCCAAGTGAATCAAGCTCTACCTCAAGGTCCGGATTACCCACGTCATTGTCAGCTACCGGGTCAGAAGATGCAGTGGTTTTCTTCTTGTGAGCAGGCCTCTTCACGACTTTAGTCTTTGGCCGGGTTGGTCTCTCTGGTTTCTCCGGTTTTTCTTGTGGAAGTTTCTTGCTCCAAAACGGATCATCACCCTATTTGAGAGATGTTGATGTTAAATAATGAGTAAATTGAGCAAGGACAGGTTCAATAGAAAGTAAAGTATAAATCTTACAGCTGGCGGTTTGTTGGTGGCACAGAAGGGAAGCAAGCCGGTTCGAGCGCAAATGGCTTCCGGTTCGTTTAACATTTTTTTCACAGCTTCTGTGACTTCATCATCTGTGAGCTGGATGTTAACATGTCACAGTGGGTCATCGACACTGCAAGTATACTCGCACATCAAACCGGAGCGCTGACTGAGGGGCAATATGCTCCAAGATATCCAACAGCGAGCGAGATCAACTCCTGTTAAACCGTTAGCCATGAAGGCCCTGAGCTTGGATAGTTGAGGAGCATAGTTGCTTCTCTCCTTGGCAGTCAACCTTTGTGGAAAGGGATGCGTATTGCTAAGCCGCTCCGGACGAAGGCCAGGCAAAGGATTTTCTTCAGCAGGGGAGGTATCTTTGCAATAGAACCATGTTTGATTCCACTCTTTGGGATGGCTGTGCAGTTTGGTGTGAGGGTAAGTGACCTCTTTCCTTTTCTGAATCGCCACACCACCTAATTCCGTATTGGAACCATCAGTAAACTCTGTGCGGCGGTTTAGATGGAAGCAGTCTCTGAACAATTCAACTATGGGTTCCTCTTGAAAGAACACCTCACAGAGCACTTGGAAGTGACATATGTTGGTAACGGAGTTGGGGCCGGTATCTTGCGGACGGAGTTGGAAATTGGCTAAGACATCCCGATAAAATTTTGAACCGGGAGGATTAAAGCCCCGGGCTAGATGATCTGCGAAAACAACGACCTCTCCCTCTTGAGGTGTGGGAGGACATTCTGTACCGGGGACCCTCCAATGAATAGTGTCTTTGCTGCTTAAAGTGCCCGTTAAGACTAAATTGTTCAGCTGAGTCTCTATCACGCGAGGAGGAACCCAGTTGCACTCGTACACTTGTTTGGCCATGGTACAATCTACAAAGCAGTGATTCCGGTTCAAGAATATGTTGAGCAAATATATACTGAGGCATACATTGTTAACCCGGAGACAGTTATCTCTAAACCGGATTTTATGGAGCGGCAGTGTCTGGCTAAGGAATTCTGGTGGTTCAACAAGGGGACTAATGGTGCATACCGGTTTGGTAATTTTTCTACACAGAGTTAAACCGCCGGATCTAAACATTGAAATAGTTGAGATTGCAGATGCAGAAACAGATTTCACAAAAAACTTCTACAGCATTGGATCTGAAGCATGTTCAGAAAAGAAGATAAATATTCAAAGATTCAAAACAGAACAGTGCTGAATCAATGAGCAGAGATACATATAGATCTATGACCTTGAGATATGAAAACTAAAGGCGGATGTTAAAAGCTACCGCTACGCAAAGCAAGGATTCACAGGTGCATCTAGGAGCTGTCAGATGAACACGAAGTCGGCGATGAACACTAGAAGAACAGGAAACCCTAGAGCAGATTAATGTTGAAAAGAACAGAAGATTTATCGGAGTTGAGGGAGACGTGGAAGGTCGCCGCAGTGCTCTGGTGTGCTCAGGTTGATGCAGCGGCCAAAGTTGGTGCAGAGGCCGACGGTGGCGGTGGAGCTTTGAAGCTGGACGACTCGAGGAAGACGAAGCAGAAGGGCACGAAGGGGAAAAAGGAAATGACCCCTCGGTCCTATTTATAAAGAAAGAGATATGTGTCAGGCGCGAGAATCAAGGGGCCACGAAACGGAGTTGTCGCCTCGATTATCGCAGATCTATTAAACAAGGAAGCATAATGGATAGCTTAGTTATGACAGGTGACATCACTCCGGTTTACAGCAATCAGAGAAGATGACATCATGGCGGTTTACCAATTTATGAGAAGATGTTGAAGATGAAGTTTTTGCTAAGGATTGACATGAACCCGTTCAAATCAATCTGGGGCCTAATGTTGGGGATATTACTACTGGGCGTAAACCGGCCTATCTGGGTCGGGTCAACTTCATCAGTAGTTCAAGAGTGTTAAAGCCCAAGAAGTCAGATGAGGGCCTAAGGCCCGTAGTCGGTTTAAGACTTGTAGCCGTAAACCGGCATTTGTATATAAACTTGTATTGTAAGTTAGGAATAAGGAGAGACCAACCCGGATACGAATATGAACCGGTGTTGGGACTCTGTGAACCGACGGGCGTCACTCGTGTATATAAGGGGACGACCCGGCGGCGGTTCAAGGACAACAAAAAACAACTCGAGACTTAGGCGAAGATTGTTTGCTCCCTAGTCCTCGAAACCCCATCAATTCCATCACAACTAGACGTAGGCTTTTACCTTCATCGAAGGAGCCGAACTAGTATAAACTCTCTGGCGTCCCTGTGTCCGCTTTAACCCCTTCAAGCTAACCCGTCGCAATGGCTCCACGACTAAGTCCTTTCACGAGGACATCTGCCGTGACAAAACCACGACAAGATCCTTACTTGGTTTGACATTGAGTGGGAGATTTCGAGGACAGTGAGGGCCATGTGGCAATGTATGCGAAAGAGAGAGACGACGATGATGAGGGCGGCGATGTACTCCTCAGCGGCAGTCACGCCGTAGTCCTTCGAGTTCATCGAGAATCTCCTCTGGGCGATGGAGGAGACAGATTCGCCCGAGGCAAAAGTCAGGTGGAGGTGGTGGGCATACAGGTCGAAGGTCGAGCACCCGGTGTGCCGTTCGCGAGGGTGCAGAGCCAGCCAGAGCCACATGAGTATTTGTTCTACCACTGCAAGAGGAGGCCGGATGGCGCGACGTCACTTCCCCGCCGTTCTCCACGGTTCCCTCGATGCTCGCCTCATTTCAACGGCGTTGGTAGGGTTTAAGGTAAGCTTCGCACTAATCTAATCTTCCATCGGCCCATGCTTACAATCAGTGTGACTATCGGTGTCAAAACCAGCGGATCTCGGGTAGGCGGTCCCGGACTGTGCGTCTTAGGTCGATGGTAACATGAGACGGGGGACACAATGTTTACCCAAGTTCGAGCCCTCTCTATGGAGGTAATACCCTACTTCGTGCTTGATTGATCTTGATGAATATGAGTATTACAAGAGTTGATCTACCATGAGATCGTAATGGCTAAAAACCGTAGAAGTCTATCCTGTATGACTATATTTGTTTCCGGACTAAGCCCTCCGGTTTATATAGACACCGGAGGGGACTAGGGTTATACAAAGTTGGTTACAGAGAAAGGAATGTTCATATTTGGCCGCCAAGCTTGCCTTCCACGCTAAGGAGAGTCCCATCCGGACACGGGAGAGAGTCTTCAGTCTTGTATCTTCACAACCCATTAGTCCGGCCCATGTCCAACAGGCCGGACGCCTGAGGATCCCTTAGTCCAGGACTCCCTCAGTAGCCCTTGAACCAGGCTTCAATGCCGAGGTGTTCGGCGCGTAGATTGTCTTTGGCATTGCAAGGCGGGTTCCCTTTTCCGAATACTCCAAGATAGTCTTCGGATGCAACGAACGTGTCCGGATCTGCAACACAAGTACCACACACAACCGCAGAGAGTATAATATTTCACGAGTCCAATCTGCTGACAACTTTTTGTAACGTGACATCATGCTTGTCCGGTCTTTATTTCGAACCTTTTCTTGTCCTGCCGTTCCAAGTTTCGACCCATGGCTTTTATTGGCACGTCTGGTCGAAGCAGAGATCGTGTCCCCTTATTGCGGGATTCTCATCAATATGAGCGTGGGTAACCCAACCGTTCCACTGGGAAGATTCCTTAGGAATAGGCAGGTTTTCAGGCTTAGGAGGAGGCGTTCGATATCCGTTGCCTTTATAAAGGAGCCAAGGGTTGTCTCTTTTCACGCCAAACCTCTCCTCAGCCTTTCCAACCTCGAGTTCTAGCACCCAAGGTTCGACTTCGTTGCTTCAAGCTTCCCAATCATGTCCGGACCTAGCCCAAAGGGCCAATGGGTGGCTTCCTCTGTTACGGAGGAGGACATTGCGAAGCTTCGGGCGGCCAGATACCTGACCGCGGAGATCCCCCACAGGCTTCCTGCTCAAGGACAGGTTATTCCGGCTCCCAAATCCGGCGAGAGGGTCATATTCATCTCTCACTTCCTCCGAGGGCTAGGGTTCACTCTTCACCCCTTCGTCTGGGGCTCATGTTTTATTACGGACTAGATTTTCATGATCTAGCCCCAAATTCCTTCCTCCACGTCTCGGCGTTCATCATCACGTGTGAGGCCTTCCTCCGAATTCCCCCACACTTCGGATTATGGCTCAAGACCTTTAGTGTGAGGCCGAAGGTGGTCGACGGGAAACAGGCGGAGTGCGACGGCGCTGTAGTGAGGAAGCTGACCAATACTCTCTGGCCAAAAGGCTCTTTCACCGAAACTTCCAACCAATGGCAGCGGGAGTGGTTCTACGTCACAAAACCCCATGGTACCAAGTGGGCGGCTATACCTGCGTTCCATTCTGGCCCTCCGTTATAGCTGGCATCATGGATTAATAAGGGACTGGACTGGGGATTGCTACCTCTTGAGCACTGCGTTGGATTTCCCCGAAGAGGAGAGGATGATGCAGCAAAGTAGCGTAAGTATTTCCCTCAGTTTTTGAGAACCAAGGTATCAATCCAGTAGGAGGCTACACGCAAGTCCCTCGTACCTACACAAAACAATAGCTCAACGCAACCAACGCAATTAGGGGTTGTCAATCCCTTCACGATCACTTACGGGAGTGAGATCTGATAGAGATGATAGATAATATTTTTGGTATTTTTGGTATAGAGATGCAAAGTGAAAAGTAAAAGGCAAAGTAAAAAGCAAAGCAAAAATAAAATGATGGAGATTGATATGATGAGAATAGACCCGGGGGCCATAGGTTTCACTAGTGGCTTCTCTCAAGAGCATAAGTATTTCTACGGTGGGTGAACAAATTACTGTTGAGCAATTGACAGAATTGAGCATAGTTATGAGAATATCTAGGTATGATCATGTATATAGGCATCACGTCCGAGACAAGTAAACCGACTCCTGCCTGCATCTACTACTATTACTCCACTCATCGATCGCTATCCAGCATGCATCTAGAGTATTAAGTTAAAAACAGAGTAACGCCTTAAGCAAGATGACATGATGTAGAGAGATAAATTCATGCAATATGATATAAACCCCATCTTGTTATCCTCGATGGCAACAATACAATATGTGCCTTGCTGCCCCTTTTGTCACCGGGAAAGGACACCGCAAGATCGAACCCAAAGCTAAGCACTTCTCCTATTGCAAGAAAAACCAATCTAGTAGGCCAAACCAAACTGATAATTCGAAGAGACTTGCAAAGATAACCAATCATACATAAAAGAATTCAGAGAAGATTCAAATATTATTCATAGATAGGCTTGATCATAAACCCACAATTCATCGGTCTCAACAAACACACCGCAAAAAGAAGATTACATCGAATAGATCTCCACAAGAGAGGGGGAGAACATTGTATTGAGATCCAAAAAGAGAGAAGAAGCCATCTAGCTAATAACTATGGACCTGAAGGTCTGAGGTAAACTACTCACACTTCATCGGAGAGGCTATGATGATGTACAAGCCCTCCGTGATGACGGCCCTCTCCGGCGGAGCTCCGGAACAGGCCCCAAGATGGGATCTCGTGGATACAGAAAGTTGCGACGGTGGAATTAGGTTTTTGGATCCGTCTCTGATCGTTTGGGGGTACGTAGGTATATATAGGAGGAAGGAGTACGTCGGTGGAGCTCCGAGGGGCCCACGAGGCAGGGGGCGCACCCTAGGGGGGGGCGCCCCCACCCTTGTGACCCCCTCTTTGCTTCCTTGGAGTAGGGTCCAAGTCTCCCGGATCACGTTCGGTGAGAAAATCACGTTCCTGAAGGTTTCATTCCGTTTGGACTCTGTTTGGTATTCCGTTTCTTTAAAACACTAAAATAGGCAAAAACAGCAATTCTGGGCTGGGCCTCCGGTTAATAGGTTAGTCCAAAAAATAATATAAAAGTGGAAAATAAAGCCCAATATAGTCCAAAATAGTAGATAATATAGCATGGAGCAATCAAAAATTATAGATACGTTGGAGACGTATCAGGGATCAGTTGGTGAAGTGCAGACTCTATAGAGCCGCATCCGAACCCTCCTTGAGAAGGACATTGATCTTGTCAACGTGATTCAAGTAATGCTAGTCCGCCGAGCCCTACCATGCCAGCATAGGCCTCTTCGCATGTGGGACTTTAATCCGGAAGGACCATGAACCCTCCAACACTTCTTCGGCACTACGCATAAAGGGATGTGGAAGTTGTTTTCGGGAAACGAAAACAGTGGTCGGACACCACCGAGGACATCGGCCTCGACTGCAACCATCTGGATACCTCGGTAAGCGCTCCCGAACACTTTGTAGTTAAGTATGCCGTAATATGTTACTGAGAAAACTGTCTTCTTCCAGGGCTGGATAAAGAAAGCGGAGCGAATTAGGTGTTCGGGCCCCCTTCCCGGAGACTCAGCGGATCCCGTACTAACAAGGATGCAGGCCCCGGCACCATACCAGACGCCTGTGGAGGAGGACAAGGCGGAAAGCGGGAGGACCAAAAGCGGCCTCCATCTCGAAGGTATATCAGACATTGTGTCCGGGGGAATCAAAATTCCATCATCCGAAGATAAAAGTGAAGGAGAAGTCAAAGTCTCTTCCCCCCAGGGTAAGAAAAGGGCTGCCTCCGAAGATTGGGAGGAAAGGGCTTCTAAGCGAGGCAAGGTGCTTCAGTCGGGCGGCTCGGGCTTGGAGGATGGCGTCCTCGCATAGTCCCATGATGAGGACAAGCCTCTAGCCGAATCGTAAGTGAACAAGGATGTTTTTAAGCATATCCCGTTCCTGTCCTGTTACCAAGGTAACATCTAGAATATATGTTTTTGCAGCTCGGCAAATAGTCTTCTTCACCAATCCTCTTCCTCGGGAGATCTTCTTCCAGAGATGATGGAAGTGAGACACCTCCACCGGTCTCATCGCCCAATAAGGCGGATGACTTTGAGGTGTCTTCCCGGAGGGTCTCTCCTGATCAACAAGTGGTGCAAGGGTTGATGAAGAAACTACCCGAAGGTGATACTTTGGTAGCTCAGGATCCGGGGGCCAACAATAAAGGCCCCAGACTGTCCGGTCTACAGCCGGAGACGACTCTGGGGACAGATAAACAGATCCCTTCAAAGGGAAGCCATACTCATAAAGCAGCTTCCGGAGGTTCAGAAGCGCCGGATATATTGACGAACATGCTGTGACCGTCTGTCTCGGAGGAACATCGTACCTTGATGGGTACGGTGGTTGAAAAGGTTCTATCCGCGAAAATCAGATTGAATGAAGCCTACGCGAGCCTGTTAATAGGCTTTGAGGTTTGTACTGAAAAATCTTTGAGTGTGTTTTATTCACAAACTACACCTGTGTATAGGTAGTAGCCCCTGCGACTCTGATTGGTTTCCCAAGGGAGGTGATCAGAGGATCAAAAAGATATGCCCAGGAAATAATCTGATTAATTGGAACACAGGCTGTCACCCCCCGGCAACTGCCCGGACTATAGAGGTTGCAGATCTGCAGCGGAAGCTTGATGTAGCGGATGATGACATTATGCTTATCAACAGGCGTCTTGACGAGATGCAAGGTATGTCTCAGGGGTACATGCACGTGCTTGTAATTGATCATGATGCGAGGAATTGTATACTGAAATATGCATGACTGTAGATGGTGCCGCCGCGGTCGAGATCCTTCGGGCTGAGCTGGCCCGGGCCAAGGAGCAAGCCCGGATTGATAATGTGGCTGCCGAGAAGGCATCTACCGAGTTAAAGTTCGAACAGGCTGCTCGGCGCCAATGCGAGGAGAGAATATCCAAGATGGAGCATGAGTTAAAGGATGCCGCTGGCCGCTGTGAATTCCTCGAGAAGGATAATAAAGCCAAAACGGCTGATCTTGACAAGGCCTTACGAGAGGCGAAAGAAGAGTGGTCCGAATCTAGAGCGGCCCGGGAGGAGATCCGACAAGCTGGGGAGATCGCGGCTGGTAAGCCCTTCTTTTGCAAACTAAGTTCGGTGATCCAAATTATGCTCCGCTTAATCAAGTGTGGAGTTCTCCAGACGCGTTATTGGACTTGCCAAAGAGTGCTTCCGATGCGGCACAGTTTTACCAGGCGCAAGAAGGATATGCAACAGAGAAGCTTTTTTGGTCACAATTCGGTGCGTCGAAACGCCCATTGTTGCTGAACGAACAGATGACCCAATGGGCTGAGCTCCATAAACTATCCGGTTCTGCCATGAAGGACGTCGTGACCGGGCTGTGGCCGAACGAGCCAATTACGGATAGTTATTTTGGTTTGGTGCGGCGACTTGCTGATGCGGTGTCGCGTATCATCGTCGTTAAGCAGTCAGCGTGCATTGAAGGTGCACAGATGGCCTTTGCCCGTGTCAAGACATATTGGGCAAAGATGAAGGCCATTGTCGGTGTCAAAACCGCGGATCTCGGGTAGGGGGTCCTGAACTGTGCGTCTAAGGCGGATGGTAACAGGAGGCGGGGGACACGATGTTTACCCAGGTTCGGGCCCTCTCGATGGAGGTAATACCCTACTTCCTGCTTGATTGATCTTGATGATATGAGTATTACAAGAGTTGATCTACCACGAGATCGTAGAGGCTAAACCCTAGAAGCTAGCCTATGGTATGATTGTTGTTCGTCCTATGGACTAAAACCCTCCGGTTTATATAGACACCGGAGGGGGCTAGGGTTACACAGAGTCGGTTACAAAGGAGGGGATCTACATATCCGTATTGCCAAGCTTGCCTTCCACGCCAAGGAGAGTCCCATCCGGACACGGGTCGAAGTCTTCAATCTTGTATCTTCATAGTCCAACAGTCCGGCCAAAGGATATAGTCCGGCTGTCCGGAGACCCCCTAATCCAGGACTCCCTCAGTAGCCCCTGAACCAGGCTTCAATGACGATGAGTCCGGCGCGCAGATTGTCTTCGGCATTGCAAGGCGGGTTCTTCCTCCGAATTCTCCGTAGAAGATTTTGAACACAGGAATAGTGTCCGGCTCTGCAAAATAAATTCCACATACCACTGTAGAGATAATAATATTTCCACAAGTCTAATCTGCTGACAGCTCCTTCATAATGTGACGTATTGCCGTGGCCTGGTCATGACGAACCGTTTTTCCCGAGCCTGCACATGTTGCGAGGCGGTTTTATTGGCACATCCCATCGAAGCAGAGATCGTGTCCCTCTTATTACGGGATTCTCATCAATACGGACGTGGGTAACCCAATCGTGACCACTGGTATGACCCCTTGATTTTAGGCAAGTCCCAAACGGCCATGCGGAGTACACTTGATATTCATCCCCTTTATAAGGAGGCCAAGGCCTGTCTTTTTTACCTCTCGCACTCAAACGAATCCTCCCACCTCGAGTTCCAACACCCAAAGTTCAGGTCAAGCGCTTCGGACCTTCAATATGTCCGGATCCAACCTTCAAGGTCGGTGGATGCCTTCCTCTGTCACAGAGGAAGACATCAAAAAGCTAAGAGAGGCTAGGTATTTGACCAGCGAAATCTTGCACAGGTTGCCTGCTCGAGGGTAGGTCATTCCCACTCCTGAACCTGGCGACAGCATTGTATTTAGCTCTCACTTCCTCCGAGGGCTAGGCCTTGCTCTAGATCCCTTTGTCAGGGGGCTCATGTTCTATTACGGGATGGATTTTCATGAGCTGGCCCTGGATTCCATCCTTCACATCTCGTCGTTCATCATCGTGTGTGAAGCCTTCCTCCGCATTAACCCACACTTCGGCTTATGGCTTAAGACCTTCAATGTGAAGCCGAAGATGATTGAGGGGCGACACGCAGAGTGCGGAGGCGCCGCAATAAGCAAAGGCGCCGATGCTCCATGGCCAGAGGGTTCTTTCCCGGAGGTGTCCAGTTTATGGCAATGAGAGTGGTTTTATATCACAGCTCCCTGGGGTACCAAGTGGTTGGCCGCCCCTGCTTTTCGCTCGGGCCCCCCTCCACAACTGACGTCATGGATCAACAAGGGGCTGGACTGGGGGCCAGCAAAAGACGTGCCGATATTGCAGAATCGCATCCGAGATCTCCTCGAGGGAGATGTCAGCCTGGTAAAGGTAATGCAAGTCATGCTAGTCCGTCGAGTCTTGCCTTGCAAACGTCGACCCCTCCAAATGTCGGAGTGCAACCCGGAAGGACCGCGAGCTATTCAGCACTTCCTCGGCATGACGCTCGAGGAGATGTACAAATTGTTCTTCAGACCACAAATAAGGTGTCCGGACCTCATCGAGGATGCGGGTCTGAGCTGCAATCGTCCAGATACCCAAGTAAGTAACCCCGTGGCCGAATACGTTGTCTTTCTATTTATCAAAACATCATTCTGAAAAGTCGCTCTTTGACCAGGACTGGGTAACAAAGGCGAAGATGATCAGGTGTTTGGCCCCCTTCCCGAAGGCTCAGCAGACCTAGTATTGGCCAGAATGCTCGAGCCGGCGCCTTATCAGGCACCCTCAGGGGAATATAAAGGGGGGAATAAAGGGGCTGAAAGCGGGCCTCACTCGTTGTTCATCCAAACTGGGGGAATTAGTGCCTCCACGAAGGAGGACAACCGGGGAGAAGGATATGAAATTCCCTCTCCCCAAGGAAGGAAGAGGACCAGCTCTGAAGACCCGAAAACAAATGTTTCCAAACGGGGGAAGAAATCTTCGCCAGAGGGTCCTGCCTTGGAGGGTACCCTTGCCGCACAGTGCCCGCAAGGGGATCAGCCTCCCACCAAGCTGTGAGTAAGCAAAAGTGCATAGTAGTAAAAATATCCTGCTTTACCTCTGGGAACAATAACCAAAACGTATATCTTGTAGTTTGGATCGTAGCCCTTCTCAACAGAGTTCGTCTTCGGGGGATCTTCTTCCGGAGATGATGGAGAGCGAAACACCTCCCCATGCCACCCCGCCTCACAAGGCGGGCGACGCTGAAGTGTCGTTGCGAAGGGCTTCTCCTGATCCGCCAAGGCCAGAGGGTAATCCCTCGGCCATCCGAAGCCCTCAGCATTCAGCTCCTGAGGAGAGCAACAGAAAGAGTCCGGAACCGTCTGGTGTGCGATCGGACGCACTGAAGGATCTTCTGGAGCAAGCGGCTATCTCAGAGGCGCATCGTACGCTAATGGGTATGGTGATTCAGAGGATTTCATCCGCCAAAAGCGGGTTGCATGAAGCATTTATGAGTCTGCTGAAAGGCTTTGAGGTACGTGAAATAGTGTGTGTTTTTGACAGTACCGCACTTGTTAGGTGTGCCCTATGCAGATAGTAGCCCCTGAGACTCTGGTTGCCGTCGAGAGCGGCGGCGAACAGAGGATCATAGTCCCAGGTAATAAGCAGTCCGCATTCATGTGCAGGTGGCAGAGGGTCCGGTGGCTAGCCGGACTGTTGAGTTTGCCGAGCTGAAGCGGCAACTTGATGCGGCAGATGCTGACATCGTGCTTGTTAACAAGCGGCTCGACGAGGCATAGGGTATGTGATTTCTCCGGTGATCAACACGTAGTGAGAGGAGCGTGATGGTAGTATCTTAAATATGTTTGTGACTGCAGATGGAGCTGCCGCAGTGGAGACCCTTCGGGCAGAACTTGCCCGAGCCAAGGAACAAGCTAGGAATAGTGATGCGGCCGCTCTAAAGGCTGTCAAAGAGCTGAGAGCCGAACAGGCTGCACATTGCCAAAGCAAGGAAAAATGGCCAAGATGGCCATTGAGTTGAAAGATGCCACCGACCGTTACCAGCTCCTTGAAAAAGAAAACCGAGCAAAGGCGACGGACCTGGAGAAGGCCATGGTAGCAGCCAAGGAAGCCCTCTCTAAAATTAGAGCGGCGAAGGAAGAGCTGCGTCAAGCTGGAGATATCACAGCTGGGAAGCCCTTCTTGTTGCGGACAAAGTTCAGAGATCCGAAGTATGCCCCTCTTGATAAACTATGGAGTTCTGCAGACACATACGTGGATTTGGCAGCCAGTGCCGCTGATGCGACCGAATACTTCAAGGATCAAAAAGATCGTGAAGTGGAAAGGCTGTTTTGGTCACAATTCGATGGTCCAGTGCGTCCGCTGCTGTTGAATGAGCGAATGACCAAGTGGGCTGAGCTCCATAGGTTGTCCGGGCTTGCCATGAGGTCTGTTATGGATCATCTGTGGCCGAAAGGGCCAAGGCCGAATAGTTATTTTAGTTTAGTGCAACAGTTCCTTGGTGTTGTGCCGCACATTGACGCAATGAAGAGGTCGGCGTGCATAGAGGGTGCACGGATGGCACTTGCCCGTGTCAAGACATGTTGGGCAGAGATGGATGCCACCGCTATTGCAACCCAGAGTTCGGACATAGGCCGGGTTGCGGCCGAGCATTATTTTGAAGAAGTCCTTGAAGGCGCTCGTTTAATAGAGGCTCAGTGCTCGAAGAATGTTATGTTCTAGTGACATGTATTCCCCTGGTAAAAACAATGTTGTTTGAATTATAAAGGATGTGTTTATACTTTTGCCTGGAAGTATTTATTATGCCTCCTGTGCGGTCGTTTATGTACATATATATGTAACCTGAAAGATTGCAGTCATCGGCTTCAGCCCCCACGCATATAATGCGGGGGTGTTCGCAAAAAACGCGTGTTCACACTTGATCCAACGTCTTGGTCCATTGAGGAGGTGGTAGCGTAGTGAACGAGGCAATCAGACTATATTGCTTTAACACTTTCACTTAACCATAGGAGTTTGACAGTGGGGCTACTATATAGCCCCTGGTACCTCCGCGCTCGTCCGAATACGGGGCGCGTACGTACATGACCGGGAAACGGCCCTTCGTTAATGCGGAGGAATCCCGAAGATTCCGCTAAGTCATCGAGTGGTTGACCAGTCTCGCGCTTTATCATGACAGTCGTTTTTCGGCTTTCTCTACTGAGGTGCTCGTCCGGATGAACCAGGGCACAATCGCAGTAGTTCTCCCGGTGCCACCTTAGCCGATAGAGCGGAACGTAAGGTAGCAAAACGCGGGAGCCGGGCAAACCCAACATTTGACCAAAGACATGATTCGGAGCTGATGCATATAAGGCCTAACTCACGACGCCGAACACTCCCTAAGGTATTCAGAGTTTACAACATATACTGGGCTGAGAAACGCCCTCGATAATGAACCCTGAAGTTCCAGGCACGAGCATTAGTCTGACGTGGCGAAATGCCAATAACGCCAGAATCCCTCTCGTTTGTGTTTAAGTATCTGGAGGGTGTGAAGAAACAAGAGACAGTAAGGAAGGTTTACGCAAGGTCTTAATCTAAAGAGAAACCTTTGAGCGCGGCCCTGCTGAACGTCTGCGCCTGTGTCTCTGTTGTGCCGTATCCTGGAAGGGTGTAGCATGTTTATCATCTATAAAAGAGAAAAATCCAGCAGAAAGTCTGCGTGCAAGAAAGGAAAAAATTGGTTTTTCTTAATAAACCATTAAAATTTAAGATAAGTTAAGTTGAGCCAAACTAGCCCTGATTACACGCGGGAAGCCCCTGGTGCCGTCTATGGGGGTATAACCCTTAAACCAATCTCGGTTTTATCTAAGCTATTATAGCTAGTAATGCGCCGAACTCGTCTAGCCGTGTCCGCGGTCTTGACGACCGACCCTTTATTCTGTTTGGAGGGGTCTTTTAGTGTTCGGCTATTAAAGCCGTCGCACACTCTTCCGCTTGTAAGGAACGTTCGAAGTTTCCGCTAATGGTGATGATGCCCCGTGGACCAGGCATTTTAAGCTTGAGGGGAGCGTAATGCGGTACTGCATTAAAACGAGCGAAAGCCGCTCTTCCGAGTAGTGCTTGATAGCCACTTCAGAATGGAGCTATGTCGAAGGTTAACTTTTCGCTTCGGAAGTTGTCGGGAGAACCGAATACAACCTCTAGTAATAGAGAGCCCGTGCAATGGGCCTCTGGGCCTGGTATTACTCCCTTGAAGGTAGTACTACTGTGGCTAATTTCTGTCGGGTCTATCCCCATTTTGCGGACTGTGTCCTGATATATCAGATTTAGACTACTGCCGCCGTCCATAAGGACTCGTGTGAGATGGTATCCATTTATTATTGGGTCTAACACCAAGGCAGCCAATCCTTCGTGATGGATACTTTTCGGGTTATCCCTGCGATCAAAAGTGATCGGGCAGGCCAACCAGGGGTTGAACTTAGGGGTGATGGGCTCTACGGCGCTTGTGTCTTGGAGTGCACGTTTGCCTCTCCCCTTTGTCACGTGGATCACGTTGACTGTTTTAACCTCTGGTGGGAATTTTTTCTGTCCCCCGGTGCTTTGCTGGCGAGGCTCATCCTCGTCTTCACTTGGTGTCTCCCTCCCCTTGTGTTCGGCGTTTAGCTTACCGGCCTGCTTGAAGACCCATCATTCTCTGTGGGTGTGATTTGCAGGTTTATCAGAGGTGCCATGAATCTGACATAATTTGTCTAGAATCCTGTTTAGGCTGGACGGTCCATCTCTGTTGCCTTTAAAAGGCTTTTTCCGTTGACCGGGTTGAGAGCCCCTAAATCCGGCGTTTACCACCGTATTATCTGGGCTGTCTTCATTGTTTCAGCGCTTGCTTTTGCTGCATCGTGGTTTTCCATTGCCATCCCTGACTTTGAATGTGCCTGGGTCGCTGGTGCTACTACGGGCCAGCCAGCTGTCTTCGCCTGCGCAAAAGCGGGTCATAAGGCTTGTTAGGGCTGCCATTGTCCTTGGTTTTTCCTGGCTGAGGTGTCTGGCGAGCCATTCATCCCGAATACTGTGTTGGAAAGCTGCTAAGGCTTCGGCGTCTGGGCAGTCGACAATTTGATTCTTTTTAGTGAGTAATCTGTTCCAAAGCTTCTGGGCTGACTCTCTGGGCTGTTGAATTATGCGACTGAGATCGTCTGCATCCGGAGGTCGGACGTAAGTTCCTCGGAAATTGGCCCTGAAAGCATCCTCAAGCTCCTCCCAACTTCCAATTGAATTTTCGGGGAGGCTCTTCAGCCAGTGCCGAGCTGGTCCTTTCAGCTTGAGGGGAAAGTATTTATTGGCGTGGAGATTGTCTCCGTGAGCCATATAGATATGGAGGATGAAGTCCTCAATCCAGACCTCAGGGTCTAACATTCCGTCATACGCCTCTATGTTCACGGGTTTGAATCCCTCTGGAAATTCATGATCCAGCACCTCATCGGTGAAACATAGGGGGTGTGCGGCACCCCTGTATTTGGATGTATCATGGCGTTCGGATGGTTGTAGTGTTTGGTTTTGATTGTGCGCTGGAGCACGCTTCCTAGATCCGTAGATGGATCTGGTCACACCGGCTTTTTTATGTAAGTCATTGCGTGGATTGTGTGCTGACTTGTGTGCGGCCTTGTTAGCCGCTCTATCGCGGCCACCAGGTCGTTGATCCGGCCGGTTGGCCGTCTTATTTTTCGGCTGTGTGGGCTCTAAGGCCTCGTCGTCGAATTCGGGCAGCAGCTTGCGCTTTGGATAGCTCTTTGTGTGGTAACTTCCACCATACTTTTCTTCATTCTCGAGCACTTTGTCCAATCTGCTATTGAGCGTAGTTTGTGCGGCCTTAAGCCTTTGCTTTTGCTTCTTCAGACTCCTCGCTGCGGCAATAAGCCTTCTGCAGAGGTTCTCTTGTTCCAAGTGCTCTTCCGGGATGATGTTTGCATCTTCGTCCGGACTGTTTTCCTCTCTGGAGGGGGATTGATGAGCTTTATCTTCGGCGTCGCCGTGTTCGGATAGCGGATCCGTGCTATGTTCGCCGGTTGCTGGTTCGTTCTGCTCCATCGCTGGTTCTGTGTGGTCATCGTTTCCTTTGGCTTCGACCGGGGTGTCTCTTTCGCTGTTATCGCTGTTTTTGCTGAGGCGGGATTTAGAGCGGCGCCTACGTCGACGCTTTGTTTGCTTCTCAATGGCGTTGTTCTTCGTTGCTTCTTTCCGTTCCTCGTCATTGTTTTCTTTGGGTGTATACACCATGTATACGTCATGTGATGAAGTGGCGGTCCAACGCCCTATGGGCGGTGGCTCCCGTTCGTCCCCTGCATCGTCGTCCATACCGTCGATGTCTTCGGAGTCGAAGTCGAGCATGTCGGTTAAATCATCGATAGTTGCTACTAAGTGGGTGGTGGGTGGGCAACGAATTTCTTCGTCCTCCGCATCCCATCCTAGCCGGACATAGTTCGGCCAAGGTTCTCCTGACAAGGAGAGAGACCTTAATGAAGTTAGCACGTCGCTGAAAGGCGAGTGCTGAAAGATATCCGCGGAGGTAACACTACAAAAAAAGACACATCCGTGACATTTTGGGCCGAATGAAATTTTTTTCTGTCATACATATGACACTTCTATGACGATAATTGTGACAAAACCCGGTATCATCATAGATGTGGTGGGCTCCTACTTCTATGACAAAAAATCATGACATAAAATGGGCTTTTCGTCCTGGGCGGGCCGGATACGCAGCTGCATGACATTCTTTGGGCCATCCATGACGGAAAAAATCGTGGTAGAAGCGAGGAGGAGGAAAAATTCCGGGAGTTCCCGGTTACGGTGGGAGGTCGGGGGCCGAGCGATGCGCGTTTCTCTCGTACACGTACGCGCGTGTGTGCGAGGCGTTGGCTCTAACTGAACCCGAGCGAGGCGTTGGGCTCTAACTGAACCCGAGCGATTGCACTGTAGGCTACGCATTACTGAACCCGAGCGATCGATCAATGGCTGTTAACTGAACCCGATCGAGCGATTGCTTGGCTACTGCTGCTAACTGAAGCTGATCGATGCTGCCTCTGGATGAACAGTGAGTGGTGGCGTTGCCTCTGGATGAACAGGACCCCATGGTGTGGTGGAGGGCTGGATGAACAGTAGACGGTGGAGGGGTGCCCGTGGAGGGGTGGATGAACAGGACCCCGTGGTGTGGAGGGCAGGATGAACAGTAGACGGTGGAGGGTGCCCGTGGAGGGGTGGTTGAACAGGACCCCGTGGTGTGGAGGGCTGGATGAACAGTAGACGGTGGAGGGGTGCCCGTGGAGGGGTGGTTGAATAGGACCCTGTGGTGTGGAGGGCTGGATGAACAGTAGACGATGGAGGGGTGCCCATGGAGAGGTGGTTGAACAGGACCCCATGGTGTGGAGGGCTGGATGAACAGTAGACGGTGGAGGGGTGGTTGAACAGTAGCCGGTGGAGTAGCGCGCGGTGGAGGCTGGATGAACAGGAGCCCGTGGAGGCTGGAGGAGGTCGACGGTGGATAAACAGTAGCTCGTGGAGGCTGGAGGGGGTCGACGGTGGAGATGAATAGTATCCTGTGGAGTCCCGTTTTGCGGTACGCCACACCCCTCCCGATGAACAGGACCCCTGTTTCGACCGTAGCGCTCCAACACAAGTCCGTTTCCTCCGTTTTGCGGTACGCCACACCCCTCCCGATCAATAGGACCCCTGTTTCGACCGTAGGAGGTCTGTTTCCTCCGTTTTGCGGTACGCCACACCCCTCCCGATCAACAGGACCCCCGTTTCGACCGTAGCGCTCCAACACAAGTCCGTTTCCTCCGTTTTGCGGTATGCCACACCCCCTGATCAATAGGACCCCCGTTTCGACCGTAGGAGGTCTGTTTCCTCCGTTTTGCGGTACGCCACACCCCTCCCGATCAACAGGACCCCCGTTCGACCGTAGGAGGTCCGTTTCCTCCGTTTTGCGGTACGCCACACCCCTCCCGATCAACAGGACCCCCGTTTCGACCGTAGGAGGTCCGTTTCCTCCATTTTGCGGTACGCCAGACCCCTCCCGATGAACAGGATCCCGTTTCAAACGTGGTCGGTCGAACACAAGGCCGTTTCCTCCGTTCTGCGGTATGCCAGGCCTCGTTTCCATCGCATGTTCCGTCCAAGCCCTCCCGATGAACACGAGCACGCATTCCGTTCCGACCCAGCCGCGTTGCCTCCCGATGAACACGACGCATTCCGTTGCCTCCCCATGAACACGACGCATTCCGTTGCCTCCCCATGAACATGACGACGATGTTGTTTCTCCGTTCCGACCCAGCCATGTACACGAGCCCTCGCCGTACGTATGTGTGAGTAGGCGTTCGAGACCCCGCCTGTATGTACACATACGTGGCCGTATTTTCTTTCTTGCACCCTGGCCGCTGTACGTACGTGTACATGCTACGTGCGCGCCTCTACATCGACCAGTATGTATGTACACGTTTGCGACCAGAATGACAACACTACGTACGCTTCGACCAGGTGGGTCCCGACTGTCAGGCACTTCCTTGCCTGCGAAGATGTAGCTGGTGGGTCACAGCAGTCAGGGGGCAAATTGTTTTTTTGCCCGGACGCACTTCCTTGCGTGCGAAGATGTAGCTGGTGGGTCCCAGCAGTCGGGGGGCTGGTGGGTCCCAGCAGTCAGGGGGGTGAATCGTTTTGGTTTTTTTTTGCCCGGACGCACTTCCTTGCGTGCGAAGGTGTAGCTGGTGGGTCCCAGCAGTCAGGGGGAAATGTTTTTTTTGCAAAATACGGTGGCTCGTCCGGTGGGTCCCCGCTGTTAGGTGGAGGAATAATTATTTTGCACGTAATAAGGAGGCACTTCCTTGCTGCGGCCGTGGACCCAGTTGTCAGCCTCTCCACGTACAGTCCACGTCCGATGGAAGTCGTTCCTTGACCACGTTGACCACGCCGCACCAAGAGCACCAGGGAGGTGGACGACGGCGAGGCCTAGGAAGGGGACGACGCGGAGCCGGGGAAGACGCGGCAGTGGATGCCCACGCGTAGAGGAGTACGAAGGTTCACTGGTTCGCTGCGGCGTGAGGCTGCCGTCGCCGCAGAATAACAGGGGTTGTGGCTGAGTAGAGGGATGGCCTGGCCAGCGGTGGGAGTAGTAGGGGGCGGTGAGGCCTCCGCCGCATCACAGCCGGCCACGGGAGGCAGGAACACGAGGCACGACCAACGCTGGTTTGGGCGGCTGGAGCAAGAAGACCAGAGGTTGAAGAAGCACTACGGCCGTTGGATGGAAATCGTACGGTCACTGGAGCTAGAATCGTGCATATTGACTAAGTTGACAAAGCCCTCCATCCCCGTCAACTTAGTAGGTCCACAAGTCAGCCTCCCACCAAGGTGGGTCCCAGCTAGCAGGGGGTATTCATTTTTTTGTGCGTAATAAGGAGGCACGTCCGGTGGGTCTGAGCTGACAGCAGGGGGAACATTTTTTTTGCAAATACGGTGGCCCGTCGGGTGGGTCCCAGCAGTCAGGGGCAAACGTTTTTTTCGTGATATACTGGTGGGCGTCCGGTGGGTCCCTGCTGTCAGGTGGAGGAATAATTATTTTCCGCGTAATAAGGAGGCACTTCCTTGCGGCTGCCGCGGACCCAGCTGTCAGCCTCTCCACGTACAGTACTCTTCCGATGGAAGTCGGTCGTTGACCACTTTGACCACGCCGCGCCGAGAGCACCATGGCGGTGGACGACGGCGAAGCATAGGAAGGGGATGACGCGGAGCCGGGGAAGACGCGGCAGTGGATGCCCATGCAGAGAGGAGTACGAACGTTCACCGGTTTGGCTACGGTGTGAGGTTGCCGTCGCCACAGAATAACAGGGGGTGTGGGTGAGTAGAGGGATGCCCTGGCCTGCGGTGGGAGTAGTAGGGGGCACTGAGGCCTGCGCGGCAGCTGAGCCGGCCATGGGAGGCAGTAGTAGGCGGTCCCGCCGCCGCTGCTTTGGCGGCTGGAGCAAGAAGTTCAAAGATTGAAGAAACACGACGGCCGTTGGATTGACATCCAACGGTTACGTCTGCTAGAATCGTTTGTTGACGTATATAATAACTAAAAAAATCTTGCATACGCGTCAACTAAACAGGCCCACAAGTCAGACCACTCCCTCTTTTTTTTATAATTTATATATAGCTCATGGCAACTTCTTATGCAATTTATTGCAGTCGTTTTTTTGGTTGGCCAGGGCCAATTTTGCATATTTCTGTGGGTTCCAAACTATTTTTCATACCGAAATGTCCAGCCATATTTAAAGTACTTTGAAGATATATTTAAATTAGGTTAATGCCCAGTGAAATAGGAATATGAAAATGTGATAAAATTCAGAAATTATAAAGTAATTGCCAATTTGTCATCTGTTTTTATATTTACAACACATTTCATCTTACTTTCAAGATTTGCAGGCGTGTTGAAAGAGTTGCAGCCCATCAGGGCGTAGAAAAATAAGTAGGCCTGGATTGGGTATTCTTCAGAAAAAATAAATTGGTCTCATTTTCACAAAGAAAAAAATAGCTGGGCTGGTCACATGGTGAACATAAAATATAAGCCTGGGCTAGACGGGCCACAGCCCAGTTCAAACCCTGCTCCGTCTCAACAATACCAAACAAAAAAATACTGCTCGAGTAGCTACGTCCCAGGTGTCAGCCCATCTTGTGTTGTTCTCTTGTCTATTGACTATATACGCTCACAATGTCGTGGGTCCCAGATGTCAGGAAAACACTAGGAGGAAGCATTTTATTTTCCATACGCTGACGTGGTGGGCCCCTACTGTCATCCTCTCCATGTACTTCTACCGATTCATGTTGTTTGTTG
The DNA here is from genome assembly GCF_003073215.2 of Triticum urartu. Lineage (NCBI taxonomy): Eukaryota > Viridiplantae > Streptophyta > Magnoliopsida > Poales > Poaceae > Triticum > Triticum urartu. The sequence continues at coordinate 19,209,048 of NC_053025.1, read as the reverse complement.
ACCATGTTGACAACGCGAGAGGGCGGCGCCACGGCGAGCACACCAAAGCACGCGGAGGACGTCGGCGTTAACGATTTAGGAGACGGTGGGGCGGCGATGCGTCCGCTGAGGCGCAGCCAGCCGTGGGAGGCGGAAGCAGGCGGCCCCGCCGGCACTGGTTTGGTTTTGGCGGCTGGATGAAGACAGGACTGAAGAAACACGACAGACTGTAAAAGCAGCAGGAGTACTTAACAACCTTAACTGAACCAGCAGGGGCACTTAACAACCTTAACTGAAACCAGCAGGGGCATTTAACAACCAAAGCTGAAAGCAGTATGAGTACTTATACAGGTTCAACCATACAAAGCACGCCTCGAACAGTGCTACTTTGCCTACAGTTAACCAAGGGTGAGGCCGCCAAGCCCCAGGACAAGGCCCATGCACCACCCCGCGCATCTACAACCTTCTGAAAGCGGCTTCATCTCACAACGTGGTCAATAAACAGGATATTCGCTTTAGAGCCATGGAAAAGCATGAACATAATCTTCTGTCCAATTCTCCAAGATGGACGGGCCTTCATTATTTGAGACCACCCATGAATAAGTATCTTTTCACCTCCAAGGGGAATTGAGTAGGTCGACATAAACATCATGTTGTGACCAAGCGCAAGTCTGACCCGACCATGGTCAGGCATCTGTATAGGAACAATAGAACTCGGCAGTTCCTGTTTCAAGAAGATCACAGCTGTAAAACTGTGTATAAGCAATAGTTTATGAACAACATATATAACAGAAAACAGCTCATACCATAAGTTTCTCGACACAGTTGGACCTGTTCAACGAGTGCAGCAGTGGCACACATATCCCACGTGGCCTTCCACCATTGAAACGCCCCACAAGGACCTCAAGACGATCAATAAAGTGTAGGAACTTGTGGATGTCGATCCAGTCAACTTCAGTGCCATTAGTAACAGCCGAGTTATTACAGAGTAACAAACGAGCAGACTGCTTAACTCTGAAAAAACCTACACGTGCCACCAATTGTAAGAAAATATTAGTTAGAAGTAGCATCTTCGTGAGAGATTCGTTGCTACTTCTAAAGTTAAATTGTGATTAGTTAGACAGAATAGGTGGATTAAGAAGTAATTGAGGCAACAAGCAAGAACCAGATACAAAACTAACATGGATGAACAATTGGAACGACGTCGGGCTGGAAGATCGCAGTGAAGATGAGACCAGGTTCTGCTATTTCCATCAACATTCGTGCGCCAACTTTCAGTCCGTAACACTTGAGAAAGTTTATCCAAGTTCGGCCATAAAAAAGCAGCGATCTTCTTAGTTCATGAACCCAACTCGGAACTTATATCCATGGCTTGTCTTCACTGTGACCATTAAACTAGTGTATTTAGTTATGGCAAGGCCGAGCATCTTGAGTACATGTGTTCTGGCAGAGCAAATAATACACTGCAGGAAACATAATATGAGAACACAACATGTTCAAAAAAACCCCACCCTCCCACATAGAAAAGATGATTCTAGGAACATATTGTGCACGTTTCAAAATGCTGTGTTAGGATGAGAAGGAACAAGTATGGCGTCTCGCCGAGGGCGCAGAAACCTATAGGGTACTCGCACTTTGGGCACTGCAAATGAAACACACTAGATTCAGTAGGAAGAAAAATGCATCAACGGCGGCGGCTGCCATCCTTAGATTACCTGCGACCAAGGGACTTGGGTTTATCGGGGATGGATGAAGAATTCGTACCTGGTTCTCCATGAGAAAACCGTATGCAATCGCCGAGAGTGGGTTTTCTCTGAACAAGCAGACGAGGGAGAAGGGGATTCAGGCCCAGTGAAATATTGCCGCTTCGTCCGTCCAGCTTACTGCTAAAGCTGGAAAGGGGGGGTTGTGATTTGACGGCTCATTGGGCATTACTGCGGCGCTACGACCGGGGTGTGTCTACCGTGAAATTGTGCACTCTAATTTGTGCATATGGCACGTGGACCCCGTTGCCGGTTGCCCCACATATCAGCGAAAGGAAGTACAAGACAGGAGTAACTAGTTACACATAAATATATCTTTTGACAAAGAGATACTCCCTCTGTAAATAAATATAAAAATCTTTTATATCACAGGCTCACCTTGCCGAGAAATATACTCCCTCTGCAACACACGGGCATTATGGGGGTTCAGCTTTTTTTATGGGGGTTCAGCTGAGAATATAATACTCAGATAGGCTCATGGTTCTGGACTTTGGGCCGCAGGCCGACCCTGCATGTTTGGGGGCCCATGTGTTCTACCTCAGCGCTTTTCATATTGCGAGCGATTGGTACGCGGCTGGTTTTAGATGCTGTCGCAAGGCGAATACACAAAATTGAATAAAGCACGGCAGCTGTTGGAATGAAATCGAACGACAGTTCCTAACCAGCAATTAGAGTTGCAATTCTATCAACGATATACCATGTGATAAATAATAGTGTCGTAATACTTATACACACAGGACACTTGTTTCAGCATGCCAGATTATTACATCAAAATCTCTCGGAGGATAGATCAGTTCGGCAGTTGCGTGCTGCTAATTTCAAAGTTGATTTGGACCAGCTCTCCTTGCCGAGAAAGTTCAATTTTGACATCATCCTGCGACACCCCAAAAATTTTAACCTTGTTTTATAGATTAAAATTTTGCCAAGAAATTTAAACTTTTATTTTCTGGCTTTTCTTTTGGTTTCAGGACCTTTCTTTACCTTATTATTTTGGAGTTTTTACCTCAAGTGAAAAAAAAACTTTCCAAATATATTATTGGACTTGTTTGCCCTTTCAAGAAAAACATTTCTATTGTCAGGGGAATTTATTTGCATTATTATTTGTCTCTGAGCTTTATTCCTTAAAATGATTTTTCATTAGTTTGGAGCTCTTTTTGAACTACCACCACTTGATAAATTCATTTAAAATTTCAACCAAAATTTGGAGATGTCATGTGATGTTTTTAAATCACTTTTATGCAAGAATATATTTCATTCATTTAATATTTTGAGCTCTACACCAAGTTTTCAAAACTGGTCCAGATGGCAGTTTTGCACTACAACCCCTTAAAATATTTCTTTCTAGCCTCCACCAAAATTATGGGATGTTAATAGGAGTATATTATTCAGCTTTATGCAAAAACCCTTTTATGTTCTTTGAAAAATTTGAGTGAATCAACCTCTTTTTCATTCTGGTCCAACTTGGTGATTTGTACTGCATCCCTAATTAATTTTGCCCTAGTGACCATGAGCTTTCTCCTGCTTGTAGTACTCCATACCAAACCCTTAAGTCCAGGAGGTTGGACTCATTGGAGCATTTTGGTTCATGGAGCAGTGCCTTTTTCCTGCTGCCTAGAACTGAAGTTTGGCAAAACTTGAACTGACAAGTTTCTGCTTTTGGCAAACTAACCTCACCACTCTCTTATTCATCCAAAGAGACTCTGATCTGGAGATTTGGGCCACCCCAAGAATTGCCTAGATGCCTTTGGCATTCTGTCAAACACCTGGTGTGCATGTCCAGTTTTGGCATGATTTTTGTTTTGCACTGTGATCTTGCCCCTCTGTGCATACTGGCATGTCCACTGATCTCCTTGCAAGCCCTAGCCTAGACCTACTAATCCCCAGCTCCACCCAAGCCACCTAGCATGCCCTGGCATTTCGCCGAACGCTTGGCGTGCATGCTCTGGGCGTGCCCAGAGCGCACGTTTTGCATGCGGGCGCACCGAGCCGCCGCGTCCCGTGCGGCCACCCCCGCGCCCGTTCTGGCCCTTCCCCTCTCCCAGTCGACACGCTCGACCCCTCCCGCGTCGCAGAGCTACCCCTGGAGCTCCACAGCGCCGTCGTCAGGTCGGCCACGGCGGCTAGTGGCCGGCCACAGTGCGCCTCTGCCCCGGACGGCGCCGCCCGAGCCACCCCGGCTCGCCAGCTGCCCCTGGAGCCGCTCAAGCTTATCCGCAAGCTTGTCCGCAAGCACTCGTCGCCGCCACGTCCCTCTGCTACTACAAAAAGGCGGTCGCCGGCGATCTTATCCACGGCCACCGTCGGGATCGACCACGATCGCCTATTTAAGGACCCCTGAGCTCGTCCAGGCCTCAAGCAACCTCCCTCACTCCCTCGCTGATCCTCCCGTAGTAGTAGAAAGGCCAGAGAGGTCGTCTTCCTCATCTTCGGCAACCACAGCCGCCGCCACTGTCCCGACCATTCCGGCACCACCAGAGCCTCCCCCTCTCCACTCTCTTCACCAGAAGCCCTCTCTTCCTCCCGTGAACCCATCCCCCTGCTCGATTTTGATCGGGAGCCATCGGAGACAAAAACCCACTCTGCCCGACGGCCACCGTCCGCTGCGGAGCTCGCCGCCGACGACTCCGGCCACCCTAGAGACCTTAGCGACCACCAAAAGGACCACCTCGACCCCCTGAGCCCGCGGATGGCCTTGGTTTCTCGAACGGTGCCGCCATTCGCTGGCGAGCATCGCCGGAGTCCCGCCTCTGCTCGGGCAGAGGAAGAGGAGGGAGAGGCGACTGGTCAAACCTGACCAGTGGGCCCAAGGGACCCACTGTCAGTGACCAGCCCCGCCGCCACGTGTTTTAAGTGAAAACGCAAACAGCCGAAAGTACGTCTCCTTTGCCCGAAAGCGCATTCCTTTTTGAAACGTTTTCTTTTCTGTTTTATTTTAAAAACAGAATTTGACCAAAACTTTGACTGGCTATAACTTTTTAAATACAAATCCAAATGACTTGATTCTTTTTCTATTGTTTCCCAAATATTGTCCAGTTTATTTTCATATTTATTTCAAAAAATTTACAAACAACTTTTTGTACTGTTTTTAAAGTATGTGTTGATTCAAATATTTTCAAAAATAGGAGTTTGAAGAAGGAGAAAACTTTCAAAAGTTTTGGAATGCACCCTGCCTCTCCACACCTTGAAGGCAAGCATTCTGAACCCTGGCATAATATTTTTTGGGTTGTTTGATACGGTTATAACCCCACCTCGACATGAAGCATTAGTTATTTTTATGTGACGATATGATCATACGCTTTGAGTGTATAATGGAAATTCTTGCTGTTGGTAATGGATATGCTTGTGATAGCAATCACCCTCATATGCCTCTCATGCCTACCGGGAAGGATCCGGGGAAAGTCTCTGTCTTGGGTAGACACGAGCTTGTCCCTCGTCGAGACGGTCATGACCGGTGGGGCAGGGGGAGGTATGATGAGTGGTGGCTGTGTGTGATGGATATGAAATATTATTCTTGAGCTAACCATGCAGGAAATACTTAAACCTCCTGAGTCGACCATAGATCGAGTCTTGTTCCGGTAACCCCCATACTCCTTTCGTACTACCACTTGTCCCTGCCATAGGTAGGGTACGGTTCAGTAAGTTGTCAACCCCTTTCCTAGCACACACCGTACAGAGAGGCCATGGTTGAAGATACCGAAGGCCTCCGGTAGGCATGCCACCTGGTCCGGGGGCATGGGTGTTTTCGGTTGTAGCCGAAGGGAGTAGCTTCCCCAGTTTGCGCGCGGTATAAATTTTGTGATCCCATGCTAAGTCGAGGTTGTAGCCTCCCCACTTAGAGTTTTGATTAACAGGTGTCAAGGGTGATTCCAGACACTGGTGAGTTTGGCTGGTGTGTGCGGTTAGGTGTGTTTTCAATTAAAAGACCGTAGACGGAATTAGCCCCGATGGAGTAAAGGAATCCGTTACTCGTGGGTAAAGAGTGCACCCTTTGCAGAGATATTAAACCTATTCGAATAGCCGTGTCCATGGTTAAGGACTACAGTCTGGGATGGGTGAAGTGTCGGTATTAGTGTCGGTCTTCGGAGGAAAAACTACTAAACCAGAACACGGATCATGACTTGTGACGTATGATGATTGTGATTATTATTATTATGGACTAACCATTTATGTATTTGAATTATTGAGTATCCCTGGGACGGTTCTACCTCCTGGATATTCACTGTGATTATTTTTATATATATAAGCCTTTTATGTGGCGTCGCTCAGACGCCCGACTGTGGCATGTTTGTTATTTCATTTACTTATAAGCCCTTTATGTGGTGTTGCACAGACGCCCGACTGTGCCATGCTTATTATTCCCTTTATATATAAGCCCTTTATGTGGTGTCGCTCAGACGCCCGACTGAGGCATGCTTCATATCATTATCCTTTCGAGGTGTCGCTTCAGACACCCGATCGGCACTTTGCATTTCCACACCCTGATTGTTTACTCATGTGTTATTTAAATGATCTGCTTGCGTGCATCATGAACCTTATTTCATAACTGACGAAGTGATCTTAGAATATTTTAAAGCATGATTATCAGTGGCTATATTATACCTGTGTTCTTAATGTTTGCGAGTACATTCAAAGTACTCATTGGCTTGTCCCTGGCTGTTGTCTTGGCCAGATTTCTTGCATGGAGAGGAGCGTTGCGCTGACAGCCCCGGAACCTAGGCAATGGAGATAGCAGCCTCGCGAAGATAGGAGTTATCCTGGTCAGCTGTTCCTGTGGGAAATGGAGTCCCATAGACACTGATGATCCGCAAACCGCTTCCGCCTTCAGCCACTAGAAACCATTTGTTGTACCCATAGGCCATAATGGTCTTGTACTACATATTTTGTATTTTGCTTGGAGTTTCTGTAACAAGTTGGTGTCTCATCAGCTAACAGTAATCCTGGGGCTGGTGAGCACAAGGGCCGCTTTTGGGAAATTAATATCCCGAAAATCCGGTCCTGACACATCCCCTACCGCAAGATATGATTTAGATTTGAACCTTGACCATCCTTTAGCATCAATCATCATGCGACCATCCTTTGTACTTACGGTATATTGAGCAGGTTCATTCACACCAAGGCCACACATGGTAAGAGAAACTTGGCCGCGGTCGCCCGGATTGTTGAACGACTCCCTCGTTGCTCTAGGAATTCTCTGTTTGCAAACAAGAAGACATACCCAAACAGTTAGATCAACACAGTGAATCATGTGAAACAACATGGAAAGAAAAAAGAACGAAGCACTTGGGCGGCCAATACTTACGAAGAAGGTGGACATGTCGGTTTTTGTAAGGACTTTGGTATATGAAGTGTGAACTGCAGCCCAGTCTGTTGCCGGTGCAACTGCACGGGCCGGAGCAGATGCAAGTGCAAGTGTTGGTGCAGTTACCGAAGCCGCCGCTGCTGCCGGAGATGGTGCTCCTTGTAGAGCTGGTGCTGGTGTCGATGCCCGATCCTCCGGTAGATCAGACTGATCCGCTGACGCGGTCGGTGCCCAATCCTCAGCTGGATCAGACTGAGCTGTTGCCGCTGTCAGTGCTAGAGCAACTGCCGGTGCTCGATCTGTGCGAGACAGCGGCGATCGTGTCTGGTCTGCTATGATCAGCTTTCTAACTTGACTAGGATCCATGACCGTGATCCAGTTTGTTTCTTCATTTCTTTTAAACACGAGAAGGGCTAATTATGGCGTTTTTGTTAAACCAAACTGCAGTTCATCATAGGTATTCAGCCTGTACTCAGACAACAGACTGATCCAATTTTTTCCAGTAATATAAGTGATGGACAGTGCCTTCGTTACTGACACGACATAAGAAGTGAAACCTGCAAAAATAGCCATCGTAGAGCAAACTAAACGGTTTATTCTGTGATGAATGTCACATGGCAAAACCTGCATCGTAAAATTGCAAGAAAAGAAAGAAAACATGACATTAAATCAATAAGATTTAGACAGTAAATCAATAAGATTAACTTGATGTGACACGAGTGAATCCATACCAGGAAATAACTATGTTGAAGTACTAAACAGAAGATTGATCGTCCAACTACGCGTGGCATGCAGGGGCCCTGCCTACTCCCACAAGCAGGACAGTCCAAAGGTCGTGACAAATTGTATGGACTGAACATCCATGGGACTGGAAATCCTGGTGGGTGCGATAAACCCTACAATGCATACAGATATTGGAGTGTAACCATAATTGATAAACCGTCCTCACAAAAAATATGATCTGGATACTTCAAAATATACAGACTGAATTGAGTGGACACACATTAACATAGACCGTTCTCAGGACTGACCACACACCAAAAGCGGCAGTACTAATAAACAATACAGGGTTCACAAACACAAATCAAGTACTGAACAATAGTACTTACTACAGACAAGCAAAGTTGCACTAACTAAACTCTGCAGACTATTTCTTGCCACCGACCTACGGGATGAACCCCGCATAACTAACTAGGACATGGACTTCGTGTGAGATGTCTACACGCACCATCACCATCTTGTCAACCTTGGAGAACCTAACAGAGTTGTCTTTCCACTCATAAACATGATGATGAAGATAGGCCGCATCAGATTTGTTGGGAAGCTTTACAAGAACCACACCCTTCATAATCGAAGGCACAACCAGGAAATTGTTGTGGTCAAGTACAGCCTCGAGAACACGCCTGACAACAATGCTACAGGAAAACACTAGTTCAGGACACGTGGCGACAAGGACACATCAGTTGGATTGTTCAGCAGTAGAACTCAACATCAGGTCTTCCAGTTCACACGGCATGACTTTGAGAACTTCATCTCCACTGCGGACCTGGTTCTAATTCAAACAGAAACCATATTTTATTACTACCTCCGTTCAAAAATATAAGATGATTTTTGATATTATACTCCATATATGACTACATATACGCACAGAAATGAGTGAACAAAGACACTAGAACATGTCTTCAAAGGCATGAGAGCAGAGGGATTACATGCAAAATCCATAACACAAGTTACTGAGGCAAATATACCCTCTTGAAAGGTAGCATTGATGTTCATAAAGTACTCCCTCCGTCCCAAAATTCTTGTCTTAGATTTGTCTAGATACGGATGTATCAAGTCACATTTTAGTATTAGATACATCCGTATCTAGACAAATCTAAGACAAGAAATTTGGGACAGAGGGAGTAGTTGAAACTAATCTATAAGAAATCAGTGTCAACCTCTCGCATGTTTTGGTCAAAAGAGGAATTTAGAACCGTCATTTGGCACACAAAAATCACATGCAAGATCACCCAGAAAGTTGTAGTACTAGTACTAGTACTGCGTGTTAGATGAAAAAACACAATCAAGATCGAGAAAAAGATCGTCAAGAAGAGATATTACCTGGACTTGCTTAATGAGGGATCCCGAAGAGGGGGGCTTGGACAGGGCGATGGCTTTGAGCTTGTCTACGGTAGTCTCGGCGGGGTGCTTGCACTTCTTCGTACCATGAGCCTCGACGGTTTTGGCCGGAGCCATAGACATCACTTCGGCCGGTGCTCCAGCGTCCATCAAGAAACTGTCAAATAGAAATAAAAGAAAAGAAACCATAATCACAAACCCAAAAGAATAAAAGAGAGGGAGTTATAGGATCAGTCTCGGGGTTGCAAGACCGAGCCTTGGCCAGAATCAACACCATTGATGCGCTCACCTTTCCTTCTTTGGGAGAGAAGAACAATGGCAGAAGCAGGTCGGGGTTTTCTTGAAGAAATGAGGAACAAGATGAGGCAAAAGCGTGGGTTGGGTAGAGAGGAAGCTGAGAGAGAAGAGTGAAATGATGGTTGCTTCGTTCGTCCAACTTACTGCTGGAAAGGAGGGGGTTTTGTGATTTGACGGCTCATTGGGCATTACTGCGGCGCTTCGATCGGGGTAGTCTACCATCACTCTACTACGGAGTAATTTAGTGCATGGCTGGTGGACCCCGATGCTGGTTGTCCCACACGTCAGTGAAAGTGAGTAATTTAGTGCATGGCTGGAGGAGGATCCGCACGGTAGAGCGTGTCCACTGTTTTTCAGAAGAAAAAAATGATTACAGCAAGCGTTTCCACTCTTACGACGGAGGAGTGCGAAACATGGCAGCCACTTGTGCTCCTACTACTAGGCATGTGCAGTGGTTCATATGTCAGTACTACACAATCTTGTTGCTAGTGTAGTAAGATATGACGATAACAAATGATGTTGTGCGCATGTCAACTACTCCTATATGTAACATAGTACCGCTTTTTCGACTGTCCGGTCGAGAATGAACGGTGAGATCAATGTTAACAGGAATAGGTCCACAACGCACGGAGAGTACGGTGCTACACTACTCCACGAAACATGAACCATATGAAGCACGAATAGTGTTAGGCAGGGTGTATGAAGGGTGAACGGGATGGGAGCAAAAGTTCCCTTCTCGACCCACTTTTGGGTGTTTGGCAGAGTGCATGAAGGGTGCATGAGTCCACACTAGTAGGTTGACAAAAATACACGAGGAGGAAACAACTATATTGAGATGAGAATGCAACCAAACACACCCACACTCTTTGTGCTACAGTGACTGATCTGCACCGTCTGAGTTTGATCCAACGGTCATGTTGCGCCGAGACATGGACATGCCCATGCAGAGGGCGCCTAAACACCACCGAAGTCCCTCTGCTTCTCGAGGCGCACGACGTTGGTGATGCAGGGTGCAACCGCCCGCAGAGCCCGCTCCTGGTCGACGGGAGCCAGCTCGTCAAAGACAGCGTCCAATGGCACGAATGGATTCCGGTGACGGAGCCCTGAAAGGATTCGCCCGACAACGGTGATGGCAGCCCGCAACCCCTCCTTGTCCAGCTCAGCCCCCACCATCGCGTAGAGACGGCTCAGCTCCTCGGAGATATAGGTGAAGAAGGAGACCAGGTCAGGAAGCCGCAGCTCATTGAAGTCGATCGGGTGGTCGAACAGATTTAGCCCGACGGCCGTCATCGTCACGCTGGCACGACGGTAGGCATCACGCAGCCGCAACACGTGTGTGGAAACTTGGTTCACCAAGTGGCTGAGGCGATCCTGGACCTCGTCACGATCGGCCCGCTCGCGCTCCAGCTGGCTCCCCTGACGGCCTATCGTATCTCCCGCTTTCTGCAGCAGCGCCGCCGATGCCTCGAGCATCTTTGTGGTGGACGCCTGCCGCTTTTGAAGCTCCCTGAACTCCCGCACATAACGGAGGAGCATGGCACTCCTCTCCTCCTTGAGCTCATGGAGTTCCACGTGGCCCTGAGCTCCGCATCCTTGGCATGGAGCTCCTGTGTCAGGAGCCTCACCTCGGATCCATGATCTGCTGCGCTGCCATGGCACCAGGTAGAAGGAATGGGGAGAGGAAGCAAAGGGGGCGAAACGGCTGAAAGGCAATGCAATCTTCGGGAAGGCGGAGGGAGCGGGGAATCTTTTGGTTTTCACCACGGTAAAACACCAGTCGACGACTTCTCACATCAGGGAGTGGTGGGTTTTTACAGGCGGAGTCATCGTGACTAATTGCTGTCGCGCCTGCTCCCTTCAATCAAAAAATTAAAAATCCTGCCGCGCCTGCTCCCGTCAATCAAAAAAATAAAAATCCTGCCGCACCCAAACACCAGAGCAACGTCGCGGTGGATATTTATATTTACCTGCCGACAAGTAGATAAAAAAGGGGTGAAAAAACATGTCAGGACCCCGATTCCAAGTCACATCGATCTAGCCGGTAACACCTCATATCACTTTGCGGCCTCACGCACGGTATCCCACGGGTGTCGCCTTACAATGGCCCGGGACCGTTTGCGCCTTTTGGCTCACGTATATGATAGTGTCGCTAGCATCCATATGATAGAGAACCCGGGCCGACATGGCTAGTCGTGAACCCAAAGCGGCACAGACCTATGGAGACAGGCATACATGTATCACATCGAGCATGTCGGTCATCAGCGAGTGATTCCGAGCTGTAGCACTGGGCTAACAGGACTCCGGGGGACCCGGGCTGTAGCAGGCTAGGCAGGACTCCGGAAATCACCGCGTGACATTTCCCCGAAGGGACAGACATAGGAACGAAGTGAAACACATGCCGGCCAGTCAAGTGTCCTGAACAGTAGTGCTGGGCTAGCAGGACTCCGGTGAACCGGGCTGTAGCGGACTACTATGGCTCGAGGAACACTAGACTACATTTCCCCATAAGAAAGGCTGCCAAGGATAAACAACTAGATTGTCGGATCCCACTCATACCAAGCATTTCAATCATACACACAATATGCCCGATATGAGTACATACAACATGGCATCACAACAAAACTCTACAACTCAAGTACTTTTATTTAAAGGCTCCAGAGAGCCATACATATCATGTTCATACAGATAGGGGTCACATGACCCGACACTCAAGTCATACAATCATACAAGCACATGCGGAAGCAACTAGTCTGAGTACAGACTCTAGAAAGTAAGAAGGCTTCTCGAAGCCTGTCTATCTACATAAGGCCCTCCATGGCCAGGATCACCACCTGGGTGGCTAGTCACTCGTCGACATCAAGGTCTACATAGAACCCATCGGAGTGGGCGGTGTCATCTGAAACAGTAATTAAGCAAACATGAGTACAAAGGTACTCAGCAAGTCTTACATCAGAACCTACTATACATGCTTATTCTCAAGAAGGTGGTGGGGTTAATGCAGCAAGCCAGCTTTGACTCTTGGCTAAGCTATCCTACGGAACTTCACCAGTAAAATAGTTTTCGCACACGAGTCCACTACTCAGCAACACAATACTCCACCGTGGATCCTCCCTCGTCATCCTACGAGAGGGCCATCCTCGATACTCACACTTATCTTGAGTCTTTTAGTAGTGTCCATTAACTTGTCTATGAACTGTATAGGCAACCAAGTAGTCCTTTACCGCGGACGCGGCTATTCGAATAGTTTTATACCCTGCAGGGGTGTACTTCTTCATACACGCTTTCACCACTTACCGCCGCTTACACGACATGTACTCGGCAACCTTCAAGCGAAAGCCCAGCGATGGTGTTGGCCACGGCCTACCTAAACACTTAAGTCTCTAGTCCAGGTTTATCGCCTATCCAGGTTCCATGCGCAGGGAGTCCGGCCAAGGTTTCCACATACGGCCCCGAACGATGTGAACAGGGTCCCGAGACGCCAAACGGGCGCCCGGCATACCCGGTCACGGTGTATCTACCGCAACATAGCCCACCCCTAGGGTCAGCGCTATGCACGGCCGCCAACACATAACCTACAAACACCAGAAACTATTTGCAACTCCTGGACAGAGTACTAAGGTGATTAAGAAGCCGAGAGGGTCCATTGGTATCGGGCCCAATGTACGGTAGTAACTGCATCTTAAATCACACATACAGATCTCAGTTCTTAGGGACGGCCTCAATGAAACAACCCACCATGTACTCCTACATGGCCTCTCATCGATACCTTTACCAAAACAATGTTCAACACATCCCTCACATTACCGACATAAGCATTTCACTCTAGCCCATCACCCAGATGAACCAGACCTGACACAACTCTAAGCATAGCAGGCATAGCAAGGTAGGAATCACATACATGGCTCAATCAACTCCTACACATGCTAATGGGTTTCATCTAGTTACTGTGGCAATGACAGGTCATGCAGAGGATAAGGGTTCAACTACCGTAGCACACAGCAGTTTGAATCGCGTTGTCTTAATGCAGTAAACAAGAGCAGAAGCGAGAACATGGGTTTGTATCGGAATGATCAATGGTTGCTTGCCTGATGGAGTGGTAGTGGGATACTGCCCTTCAGTTGGATACTCGTGAATATCCTCGGAGGCAGAACCTACCACGAAGAACACATCGGAGCACAATCAACACATGACGATATGTAACAATATGATGCATGCTATGACATGGCAATATGAATGTGTCTTGGCCTAATGCAAGTTATAATAGAGAGGAATGAACTCATTTGAATCAAAGATTCAAATATTAGCTCATTAAACATGGCCTTAATAGTGCATTTCCTTATTCTGCTTAAACAGCAAGGTGAACTTGTTTTGTCATGCATGAAACCATTACAGATGGATAGATTGAATTTTTCTGATCATTTTTCATATATAATTCTTTGCATTTGGAGCTATGGTTGATTTTCTATGATTTTTAGAAGTTTTGACTATTTTCTGGAATTTCCTGAATAAAATTAAATCCAGAAAATGCATTACTATGTCAGCATTGCGTCATGCTGACCTCAGCAGGTCAAAGGCGCCAGCCCAGGTCAAACCTGACTGGTGGGCCCCTTCTGTCAGCCTCTCAGTGCACTAACTACGTTTAGTTAGCCTAATTACTGGGCAGGGCCCACTAGTCAGTGACTATACTAATTAAACTAACTAATTTTAGTTAGAAACTAATCTGGATAATTAGTAGAGGGGGGGCCCACTTGTCATTGACTCAAAGGAGTCAACCTGGGCCCACCCAAGGGTCAAACTGGGTCAACTCGCCGGCGGCTCGACGCCGGCGAGGCCCGAGACGGCGGCGCGGCTCAAAAAACGCCCTCCGGCGACCAAATCGACTACGGAGACCACCTGTGCGAAGCCCAGGCTCTCGCGCATCCAATGGAGCAAGTGTGAGGAGCTGGGGTGGAGCGAGCTCGCCGGAATCGAGCTCGTGGCGGCAGCCGGAGTTCGGGCGAGGTCGGTTTCGACGCTACGGTGCACGGGAGGAAGAGCTGGTGGTGGCTACGGGTTCCTGGTGCTGCACTGAGCATGGTGAGGCACTCCATTGTGAGCTTGCACGGCTGTGGCCACGGCTGCACCATGGCCGGCGGCGAGAAGCTCTCGGCCGCGGTGGAAAATGGAGCTAGGGGACGAGCGCGAGCACGAGAGAAGAGGGGAAAGGAAGAGGAGCTCACAGCGGGGTCGGAGAGGGGGTCAGCGGGCTCGGGGACGGGCTGGAGAAGAGGTGCGGTCGCCGGCGATCTCGGATGCCCGAGGTTGAAGACGATGGCGAAGGCGGCGTTGCAGGGCTTCCAGCGAAGCGTGGCTCGGTGGGGAGGTTGAGGGAGTCGAGGCGGAGCTGATGGGCTCGTCGGAGGGGCGAGGGGAGGTCTCTGGCGGCGACTACGGCGATCGGCGGCGAGGGACGCGCTCGGCCATCGCGGGAGAGGATGAGGGAGACGAGGGGGAGAGTGAGAGAGGATGAGAGGGAGACGTGGGGGTCGCGTGGCGTCCTCTAGGCGTCTCCCGGCGTCGGCAGAAGCAGGAGGTGGCCGGCGCGTGGCCGGCGCGCGGCGAGCACGCGCCCCTGCCTCCTGGCGCGAGGTAGGGGGTGACTGGCCGAGCCAGTAGGCTAGGCCGAGCCAGGTAAGGCCCAGGTGGGCTTCTTTCTCCTTTTTTTGATTTAGTTTCTGTTTTCTATTAAACTGCAACTGTTTAGCTTTATTAAAAATACTAAAACGTTTCCAAAAATCCTAAAAATAATTGTGGGCTCTGTTTAGAATATTTCCAACAGCAAACATTTATTTCCAGAATTATTTGGGCATTTAAATTATTTTATAGCATTTAAATGCCCAAATTCAAATACTTATGATTTAATTCAATGACCTTCTGTTGACCTAGAAAAATTGTGCACCAATTTTGCGAGAGGTTCTAACCTAAGACAAAGAGGGTGAACATTTTAGAAGGGCATTTCAGGTTCATTGAAATTATTTTGGTAAATCCTAGCTGTTTCCAGGGGGTGTTGGGGGTTTCTGTCTTCCCCATTTCAAAGTTAAGAGAAATTTAAACATGATGCACATTCTAATGCTTGAACTAGCTAGGGTGTGACAAAACAAATGTGGCGGCGGCCTAGCAAATCGGCCAAACTAGCCCAACTAGCTAGCCGCCGTGCTTCACTGATGTACTCGGCGGGAAAGGTGGTCTTTCGTGATTTGAAGACTCATTTACTTGCTTCGGTGCTACGACCGAGGAGGACCCAGAAAACGCGCGGTAGGGCGTCCCACATTAGGAAGAATATATGCGTGCACCACCCGAGAGGACCCCGAAACCACGCGGTAGGGTGTGCCACGTGTCGGCACGGAGGAAAAATGTGTGTGTACACCCCACTAGATGTAGTACCTATGGTTCGACCTCGGGACCCAGCCAGTCGGTCGAAAACACCCCACTAGCCACACAGCTTCATCATGCAAACGTGGCACAGAGGATAGATGTGGTTAGCTCCGTCTCGACCAGCCACAACGTCTCTTGTTCTAGGCGATTCTTCTATTTTCCAAGATTTTTTTTAGTTGTAATAACACCACGGCAAGCTAGCGCCGCTCTTCATGTGTGCCCGTGCAAAGGTTAGACGATGGAGAGAAGAGAGATCGAGATCGCAGACCTGGGACCCACCAGTAAGTGAGACAACGGTCATGCACGTGTTGACGAGGCACTCCCTCTACTCTACTCAACGAAAGTACTGTATAAATAAAATCAAGTTATGGGACAAAGCCAACAACCGTTCGTTTTTTCAGGCTATCGACTTACGCTTTGTAGTACAAGTTGCCAGTTCGAATCTCGTCTTTCAGATTTGTTAGTTTTAGGTCCAAATTTGATTAATGACAAGTGGGACCCCCGTGTGTTGTTCCGATATTTCAGTGTAGGATGGTTTTTTTGAACAAACACTTTGCGCGGTTAGACAAGTAGCGGCACGAGTTACACGTATTTTGCAAGTTTACGAACAAAAATGACAGCGGCATAGAATATCACATCCACCTCGCAGCTTAGATACTATGGTGATACGAGTTTTTACACCGTTGGAAGTGAGATCCAATGGCTTGGGAGTAGTCTTTGTAATTATGCGCAATTTCCAAACTCTCCAAAGGTTTTTTTGCAAATAAACATTCAGGCCTCGTGTGTGCCGCTGCATCTTCGATCCAACGGCTCCCCGGTGCTCATATTAGGTGCTCCCCGTAGCTTAATTACCCGCTACGGTGATATGAGCATCTAGGTTGTATGATCAGTGATCAGATGGCACATGAGTAGTACTTGTACTTTCTACGCATTTCCCAAACTCTATCAGCCATATATTGCAAAAACATTCAAACCTCCTATTGTGGGCCGTTAGATCTCAGTGAACTCGTATCACCATAGAATCTATGGTGCGGGAGCACCTCATACTCTCCCGTGCGAGAAAACATAAGGTGCTATCGCAGATTGGATGCTACGGTGATACGAGCTTGGAGGTCGTTTGATCTGAGATCCAATGGCATCTGAGCAATCTTTGTGCTTGTAAGTAGTGGCCGAACTATTTTGGGGCTTTTCTGCAAAAAACCATTCGAACCACCGAGGAGGTGTTGGGTCACAAATCCAACGCCTCCGAAGAGCTTGTATCACCAAAGCATCTAAGGTGTGGTAGCACATGATATTCTTACATACAGGAGAATATGATGTCCTCCTCCATCTTAGATGCTACGGTGATACGAGCTTCGAGGTCGTTGGATATGGGATCAAAGGGCATCTAAGTAGTTTTTGTACAAATTGTGTGCAATTCTCAAACTCATCATGGTTTCCTGCAGAAATATTAAGACACATCATGTGAGCTGCTATATCTCAGATCTACAAGCTCCAAGCAACTCGTATCGGCATATAGCATCTAAGGTATTGGGGCACATGATATTCTCCCGGGGAGGAGGGGTGGGGGTGCACAACCAATCCGTGGCTAGGAGGGTGGGGACAAATATAATCTAAACAACCCTAAACAGAGCTCCACAATTTTATCTAAGGTCGAGGGTTTGACCCCCGACAATCATAGCTCCGCCTAAACAGAACATTTGCATGTACTGTAGTAATAGACTTAATATTCATGTTTAAGTTTCATGTTCATTTTAAATATTGAACTGAGGACCATGGATGTCTTACATTTTACTCCCTTCGTTCCCAAATACTAGTCTTTTTAGAGGCTTCAAATGGACTGGCACATATGGATGTATATAGACATATTTTAGAGTCTAGATTCACTCATTTTTCTCCGTATGTAGTCACTTGTTGAACTCTCTAAAAGACTAATATTTAGGAATAGAAGGAGTATTTTTGAATTCGTGTCATACATGCATGGTTTGGAAAAATAGATGCACTATACTTATTGGATTGTTGTTGTGTTCGTGCGTGTGCCTCTCTCTGTGTGTGTGTGTGTGGTCATATGTTTGATACATGCAAAGTTTTCTCACCTCCATATTGTTCATCTTTTAAATTTGAATTTGCATTGGAAAACTTACTAGGGATACCATGAAATGTGAAATCCACGTTGAGATCACTATATCACAAACTCACTCTAGTTCAACAACTCGTCAAAAATCAATTACCACGTTGACATTAGTATTTGCAAGGAAAATACGGGTATTGTAATACACATAGATTCGTTCAGCAATTTAAAAGGTTCCTTTCGTATTCTCGAATGGTAGGACCCAACGGCGTACCAGCCAGACCTTGGCTCGTGTTGATCCTAAAAAAAGCGGGCTCATGTCCTTGGGTGGCGTGCGTGGTACGCACATTGGGCAACCCCATTACCCCAACCAGTCGAGCCTCAGCGTTTCAAGTCGAAATATCTGGCGGCCAGAATTCCAGCCCTAGGAAATTGCCCTCATGTCCCCGGTCCATAATGACTACCGATGAACAATAGAGGGATGCTTTAGTAACTAGACAACGTTACCTATCGTGCCGAGCACGGTTCAATTCCCTCGGTCGCCGCTCGTCAAGGTCACCCGTCAACTGCATTGCCTAGTACTACTACTACTACACCAGGATGAGCACAGAATTGAGCCCGTTTGTTCGTGCCTAGTACTTGAGTTAATATATCAGGCAATGCACTGGTACGGAGGGATTATCCTTTTACTCAGCATATATAACTTGTCTGAAGTCTAATTAAGCAAAATGTTTGACCAAATCCTTTCTTAAGAAATACAACAGGACAGATGTACGGCTTGAAAATTTATTGCATGATGCAGGTTATGATATTGTTTTGAATCTTGGATCTTAAATTTCAGAAAATCCAAAAGTGAGCATAAATTCTTGAAACTAAGCATGGTCACGTGATATGGCACAAATATTACTTCGTAAGTTTTTCTTCAATTTGAGACAAGCTGCTTATGACAAGTTGCACAAATGAAGAGCCAAGGTATTTTGGAAGAAAGACCTATCACGTTAAGGCGAACGCTTTCACTATTGAAACCATGGGCGTTTACGTGCCGCCATGAGTCCCCGCTTCTCATCAGCAATCGGCAGGTGCCGTCCGAGCAAGCGTGTGAGTCGACGGGAGGCGTGCGAGCTGACCTCTGTGCAGGCTCACCGGGAGGCGAGCCCTTTGACCAGGCTCCGCCGCCCACCGTCGTCCCAACTGCTCCCACTTTTAATGTCACTGGCGCCGAGGTTTAAAATCAACCCCGCACTACCCGGTACTCCCTCCTTTCCGGTTTATAGGGCTTATCTCAAAATATTAGTTTTTCCATTTTATAAGGCTCAATTTTGTTGTTTCCCATCACATGTTCCAATTCCAAGGTAAATTAAATCATTGCATGCAAGTATTAAGAGAAAATTGACCAATGCATGTAATTTATGCATGCATGCATTGCAATTAATGCATTGGTAAACATATTTTTTGAGAAAAATAAGAGCATTAGTTGGGTGCTTTTGCAAACTACAAAAAGTATTCCACCACTCACCATCTACCTTGGTTGGTGAGATTTTTGAATTGAGCCTTATAAACCGGAAAGGAGGGAGTATCGCTACAATCCTCTCTCTTCCTCTCCGATTCTCTTGTCGTCTACCTCCAACTAGCCTGACCTAAAAGTACACGATGCCACATCACGATGGTCTGCCCCTAGTGTTCCAGTTTCCTGAGGAAGACACCCAGCCGGAGTCTCAAGAACATACGGTGCTTTGGGACGAGCTTGAACTGGCCTTGCGGGAAGACGCCGCGCCTGTCCCCGCTCCTGTTCCGGCTCCCGTCGACCCGACTGCGCCAGCGCCCATCCCCGTGGCATTGATGGGCTGGGAGCCGCACATTGTCGCTGACCTTGATCCCATGGGGTTCCACGAGGTGCCTGCGGACTTTCATGCGCCTGTGCACCTGCCAGCGCCTGCGCCTGCGCGTGCACTGACACGCACGCCCGTGCCGGTGCCCGTGCACCTGCCAGCACCTGCGCCTGCACGTGCACTGACGTGCGCGCCCGTGCACACGAATGTCTCCGCCGCGCCGTTGACAGTGCCTGTCCCCGCGCGGGTGCCAGTGCCCTCCTCAGCGGCATGGATGGCCGCCGTCGACCGCTTCCTTGCACCAACACCAGTCGCCTCCTCCCACCAGTTGACTCGCTCCGAAGTCCAGAACATTTTGGCCTTCCTTGAAGCTAGGCCAACGTCTAGGAGTATGCCAACAACGGCGCAAGACGCCGCCGTCGCCGTCGGTCAGTGGCCCGACGACACACAGAGCACGGCAGAGGAACCGCTTCCCACCGTGAGACGCCCCCGCCGCCGCCGCGTAATCTAAATTTGCCATGAAAAACGTTCGGATTGCCATGCTTAAAATCGGAACATTTATCATTTCCGTTTATTTTATATCAATCGTCATATAATTTAAAGTCGGAGTCAGACTAAACAAAATGTATGGTTTGATCGATTGAATGTTCTGCTAGAGCCGTATCAAATTAAATATAAAACGTCATCAAGCCACATGTATTCCTTGTCATCCAACGACCTAGACTGCTTCAATGTCGAGCGCTCAACACGTTTAGCGTGCAGTTAATTTCATGCCAAAAATAGTGCTAATCACATGACAACACGCAAATAATATCCTAGTAGTTAATATCCGCATGCACTTAATATACATCCAAATTAACGTGCATTGCACGTACACACTGACTAGTGCTGCTAGTACGTGAAACTGGTGCCGTGACTTGTGAACGCATCCAGATATGGTCAACGGCAACATCGCCCGCGAGTTCTTCCTGTTTGCCCGTGCGTCTAAACGCAGAAGGGGAGGAGAGAGAGAGAGAGCACACATGGAACCCACCAGTAAGTGAAGGCGAATAGTACTAAAAATAATATTACATGTTATCCATTAATTAGGCTGTGGTAATATAAAAACATTATGTGAACAAAGGGGGTACAACAAACATTGCTATTCTATGTATGTTGCCTACTCTTGACGT
The DNA here is from genome assembly GCF_003073215.2 of Triticum urartu. Classification (NCBI taxonomy): domain Eukaryota; kingdom Viridiplantae; phylum Streptophyta; class Magnoliopsida; order Poales; family Poaceae; genus Triticum; species Triticum urartu. Next base: position 19,188,103 of record NC_053025.1, on the reverse strand, counting down.
GCGGCTTGATGGCCCGGTCGCATGTTCGATCCTCGTCCTTTATTTTTTAATTTTTATATGGGTCCAAATTCGTTTCATGACATGTGGGCCCCTCGGTGTGTAGTTTGTACCACTTTAATTTGTGGGTCGAAATTTGTTCCATTCCAGGTGGACTATTGGTGTGTAGTTTTGTAGCTTATTTATAATAATTAAAGAGAACAACATAGTTTTTTCAATAATACCATGGTGCGACGTTGAAGGCGAGAAAGGACGTGCGAGAGAGCGATGACCGAGCCAGAGGGAAATCAACTAGGGTAGTTGTGTGGGTTGCAATGGTGTTTGGAGTAGTTGTGGGCCGAATGCTATGAAAATATAATGTAAACCGACCGGAATAAATGCCTACACAAATTAATCCAAGGTTGGAGTGCCCCTCGCAATGTAAATAGCTCCGGCTTTGCGAGGGATGGAGAGGTAGTAGCTTCAATGCGTGGAAGATACGGTGTGAGAAAGTGGGGTTAATCGAGAGACATATAGATAGAGAGACAAAGTGAGTTTGGTCCGACATTCATTGAACAAATATATATGCTCTGGAGAGATATTGTCCGATTGAGCTTTTTGGCAAGGGTGATGGCTGTAAGATAGAGCTTGAGAGATGATCCGGTCACAGACGTGTAGATATACTTCGTGCGTGGGAGGAAGCAAGGTCAACCGATCACATAGGGTCGCCGTGAGATCGAAAGAGTGAGACGGGTTGGAGAGAGTGACCTAGATAGACGATGTGTGTGAGAGAGTATACAATGTGAATAGGTCGAATTGGGCTCAAACATGGTGATATATCATTTTTGTCCGAGAAAGAGCGAGGTCAATTGAGACATACGGAGAGAGAGAGAGAGAGATTGAGTGAGCATGGCCCACCATGAGGTCGAAAGAGTGGTGGCGGCTTGGATGGACTGGCCTAGATAGACAATCTGCGTGAGAGAGTATAGAGTGTGTCGATCGAGGCCTGAACAGGGAGATATATCATTTGTGTGTGAAAGAAAACGAGGTTAAACGAGACTCGGATAAAGAGAGCGAGATTGAGCGAGTGTGGCCCGCCGTGTGGAAGAAAGAGTGAGACAGTCTCGAGGGAGTGACCTAGAGATACAACGTGCATGTGTGCGCATGCACGAGAGGTTGGGGGGCTAGATAGGCAATGCATGTATTTAGCGCGAGAGGGTGAGAGGGAGAGGGGGGAGAGAGAGCTCGGCATGGGGTGCAATGGCGGGGGTGTGAGGTAAATACATTTGGTAACAGAGTGGAAAAGGGGGTTGTGTAGTTGAGAGACTTAGAGATCGAAACATGGAGAGAAAGAATGAACGTGTGTTGGAAACCGATAGCTTCCTAAGGTGGTTAGGAGAGGAAGATTGACCGATACAGGAAGTATGTAGCGTTTGTGCGGGGGGGGGGGGGCTAAAAACAACATTTGAATGTACATAGTACGAGACTTAATATCGATGTTTCAATTCGGTGTACATTGTAAGATTTGAACCGAGGACCAGACATACGGGTAATTATTTCGAATTCGTGCCATAGTAAGTTTCGAAAAGTTGACATTGACTCAGTTTGTTGTGCTATTTTGTAGGTCATATGTTTGAATCCATCCAAAAGTTTTCTCACTACCATGGTGTTCATCATATACATATGAATTTGTATTAAAAAAGTAGTGTGGATACAGTGAAATGCGAAATCCATGTTAGAATTGGAGATCGCTACGTGACACACACTCTAATTCAAATAACTAACTACGTGACACACACTCTAATTCAAATAACTAATTATGTGAGACACACTCTAATCCACGTTAGCGTGGGTACCGTTTTGATTTTTTTAAATAACTCCTCATTAATTAATTTATAGTACTCCCTCTGTTCACTTTTATAAGACCTTGAAGACATTTCAGACAATGTGCAAAACAGTTCATTTTAAGTTGTTTGAAACGACTTACAAAAGTGAACGGATGGAGTATCTCGTTTCGAATGGCTAATTATTGCAAGGAAAACACGGGCATGGTAATACATAGAGATTCGTTTGCAAATGAAAGAAGATTCGTTTGCATTCTCAAATGTAGGCGCACCAGGAAAACCAGGGTCATGTTGGGGTGGATGCTGCTTCGGTGCCTTAAAGGCAACTGCCTTTGGGTCACTGACATGTGGGCCAGCCACCTGTTGGGCCCATATGTCATGGGCAGAAAGGCAGGTGCCTTAAGGCACCGAAGCATAGTCCGGTCGGGGTGGTCGCGTGTGTCGGACGGACGCGTAGCACCCGGCCACCCCCCCAAAAGGACGACGACAATATAAGTTCGCGCTTCACATTTCGGATTGAAATATCTGGCGGCCCCAATTCCAGCCCTGCAAAATCTCTCTTCTCCACCGTCCCCTTCCGCGCCCAGATTGCTCAAATCCCTCATTCGCCGCCAACCCTCGAATCGCCCCTCTCGTCTCTTTCCCCACCGTTCCCCACCTCTGTGCCCGACGACGACGACGAAGACGACAGTCGCGCTTCACCACCGCACCGGAGCTACCTCATCTACGCCCTCGTCCACCGCACCGGGTGGTCCACCGACAACGTCGGCCGCCGCAACCGACGTGCCTCACAGACACCGAGTTCCACCGCATCAGGTGCGCTTCACCGACACCGTCTCCCAGCTCACCGGGGCTACTTCACCGAGCACATCGTCGCACCTCCGCCCCCCGAGGCCGTTGGGGCTTCACCAACGGTCTCGTCCACCGCATCGTAGCGCTCCGCTGCCACTCAAGATCTGCATCCGTGCGCGGCCAGCCAACGCTAGCGCATCACCCTCAACGGCCTTGAAGTGACCCGCACTCTAGCTAGGCGAGCATGCCCAAACGCCGGCCCGAACTAGGTGTCCACACATCACTCCCTTGTGCACTATTCCGACGATGTTTGGATATACTTTCACTGCTCTCTTAGCTTACACGCCTATGCAACTCTGACCTTAACTCTTATTTCTTCTGAATCATCTGAAACAAGCAAATCCATATTTTAGCGAAGCATGACGGCGCTACGGGATCTGGTACACATCCTGAACACCCGTATTACCTTGTAAGTATCTGTCCTCCGGTACAACATCAAGGTCGATTCCTCTTATTTGATCAACCATTCGCCGTGTCAAAAATGCAGAGGGGGATGCAAGGAGCACAAGGCCTGCACATCCAAGCAAGTGGTAACATGGACTTGCACATGGAACATCCCAAGCGCAAGCAGAGCTGCAGTGAGCCTGTACAATGAGCTAGCGTAAGTCCCTGCATTTCATTTAATTCGTACTGGCATTCGTGTATGATTTGTGTGTAGTGGCTGATCCACGAATTCAATTTACCAGGGGCAAACATTTAACTTAAAAAATACGAAGGCACTTACACTCCGGAAATCAACATAACTTGAGAAATTTGAAGCTACATGCACTTTGAAAACCAGCTAATGATCCAAAGTAGTTCAGATTATAAACACTAAATGATGCAAGCACCAAAAAACACAAAATGCAACATGGTGTACAAGGACTACAAACATGGTCTGTACCTGCTTGAATTATTCGTTCTCTGGCTGAAAATATCGAAGTGTAATTGCACGTACACTAGTAGAAAAAGGGTCAAATGTGAAGCACATTAGTGCCGGTTTGTAAAAAACCCGGCACTAATGTGATCAATAGTACTGGTTCGTGGCGGCGATCAATAGTATCGGTTCGTGGCGAACCTTTAGTACTGGTTCATGCCACGAACCGGTACTAAAGAGGCTGTGTCAGCCTGCGGTCAGGCTATGGCCCCACCATCTCCATTTAGTGTCGGTTCGTACCACGAACCTGTACTAATGAGGTTATGGCAAGCTGTTTTTAGTCCCACCTCGCTCCCCTAACAAGGCTTTTACCACCTTAAATATATATGTTACTTCTCAAACTATCACAAGCACTTGGTCTTCATTGAACTCTATGTGTAGAATTTGTGGCCGCAATATGAGTCTTCACCGGTTTATAAATCGTTGAGGACTCATATTGACAATTCAGATTGTACACAAAAAGATCATTGATGATCAAAGTATTTTTGATGTATAGGATCATATTGACAATTCACACTGTAAAGAAATATAAGATCATGATCTAAATGCTCTTATATTTTTTTGCGTTCAGTATGCACCATTCAAAGCGATGCCATCAACTTTCAACCATTTATGCCTTCATTTGCTATTTTTCATGCATTTAATGATTTGTTTGAGAACTAAATGACCTGGAAATTGAAAAGCACTAGAAATGAACTCTGAAAAAGTTGAAACTTGGCATGGTATCATCATTTCACCCACATATCATGTTCAAAGAAGTAGTGGGGGTTACGGCAAAAACTGGATGCACTTCGTTTACGAACTGGACAATCTCTTTCGAAGTATTCGGGTTTCTGACGAAATTAAACTCATCTGTTACAAAGGCATTTCATTTTTTTAAACTTACTACAACTCCAGACTTTTTGTGCATTCAGTATGCACCATTCAACTGCTAGGCGGGAGGAACTCTTTAGTACCGGTTCGTGGCGAACCTTTAGCACCGGTTCGTGCCACGAACTGGTACTAATGAGGTTGTGTCAGGTAAGGCTGGGCCCCACGAGCACCTTTAGTACCGGTTCATGGCATGAACCAGTACTACAGTTTCTTAGTAAGCTATTTTTTAGTCCCACCTCACGAAGAGAGAGGGACTAGGAGCGGTTTATAAGCTCTGAGTGCAGAGACGATGAAGAAGAGGCTCAATGCTCATGTTGCTTAGCTTCAAGCCTTGAGGAATATGGTAGACTGCACGGAGCTATGTGTAGTGCAGTTTACACTATTCCGATAGGCTTGAAGCTAATTAACGAGCATTACACCTCTTTTTTATTTTTAATAACTTATTACCACTCTGGACTTCTTCTGTTATGGCAAAAACTAGTTGCACTTCGGCATTTCAATTTTTTAAACTTTGGTTATAACTCCAGACTTTGACCATCAAGTTTTAACCATCAACTTGGCACGGTATATAAAAATAAATGAATAGAAGAAAATAAAAAAAGCAGAAAAGAAAAAAACTATAGCAGAAAAGAAAAAAAATATAAAAAACTACTCAGAAATAAATAGAAGAAAATAAATATAGCAGAAAAGAAAAAACTACTCAGAAATAAATAGAAGAAAAATAAAGCAGAAAAGAAAAAAACTATATTTGCTATTTTTAATTCGTTTATTGATTTGTTTAGAGAGCCAAATGACCGTGAAATTGAAAATCACTACAAAATGAACTCTGAAAATGTTAAATTTTGGCAAACTAGATAAAAAACTACTCACAAATAAATAGAAAAAAATAAATATAGCAGAAAAGAAAAAAATTATACAAAAAAACTGCGGAGAAATAAATAGAAGAAAATAAAGCAGAAAAGAAAAAAAACTATAAAAAAATTTGGGGCGCTACCCTGTGGACGTGCTAGGCCACGGGCGTGCAATTACAGGCCCTAAAGGCCCAGCGGGCTCACAGGGCAGCGCGCAGAAGTTAGGCCCAGAAGCCTGCTATATAGAGGAGTTCAAAGAGGCAACCGCGACTGGGTTTATAAACCAGTGCGGCTGCCCTTCGCCCGGCGAGGTGGGACTAAACTTTGTGCACCGCGGGTGGCAGCGCAAGGCCTTTAGTACCGGTTGGTGGCTCCAACCGGTACTAAAGGTCGTGCCTTTAGTACCGGTTGGTGGACCCAACCGGTACTAAAGGCCAGCGGTTTCCGCCGCTTGGCCTGGCGAAAATAGCCCTTTAATACCGGTTGGAGCCACCAACCGGTACTAAAGGCCCATCCTATATATATAGCACTTACGAAATTTTCAGTTTCATCCCCCACTTTTCATCTCTCCAACCGCGCGCGCCGCTCGATCCCGTCGTCGTCGTGTCGCCGCCCGTCGCCCGTCGCCCGCCGTTTGTCGTCGTTGCCCGTTGCCCGCCACCGTCTGTCGTCGTCGCCGCGGCGCCGTGCCTGGTACGTCTCTCCCGGCCGCCCCGTACGCTGGCGCCCCCGCCCCCGCCCCCGCCCCGTACGCAGCCGGCCCCGCCCCGTACGCCGCGCGCCGCCCCCGCCCCGTACGCGCCGGCGCCCCCGCGGCGTACTGCATGCACATACGTACACACACACGTATACGTATACACGCAGTACACACACACATACACACACATACACACACACACACATACACATACACATTTTTTTACTAGTTGAATAATTAATATAACTAGTTTATTTTTAGTAAGAAAATAATCGAAGTACTTTATTTAGGTATATATATGAGATTTGAACTAGTTGAATAATTAATATAACTAGTTTATTTTTAGTAAGAAAATAATCGAACTAGTTTATTTAGGTATATGAGATTTGAACTAGTTGAATAATTAATATAACTAGTTTATTTTTAGTAAGAAAATTGTCGAACTAGTTTATTTAGGTATATGAGATTTGAACTAGTTGAATAATTAATATAACTAGTTTATTTTTAGTAAGAAAATTTAGGTATCTAAGATTTGATGATCTAATTAAAATATTATTTGTTAATGAGTTTTTCTGTTTATTTAATTTTTTATATTTTTAGTTTATATAAATGTTAGATTAATGTCGAATGTTAGATGAATTAGATAGAAAAGTTAAATATATAGTAATGTCAATTGTTAGAGATGAATATAGTTAGATATATTAATGTCAAATGTTAGATGAATATATATTTAAATTAGCTAGATATTAATCAATGTTAGATAGTAATAAGTGTTTAATGTTTCACCTATATGAACATAGGAAATGTCATCTGACGACGAAAAAGATTTCATTATGTGCGAACACTGTGAAGACCAGCGCGGCCTGTGCGACAGAAATTTCCTTATTGATGGTAGGCGCTTCAGCATCAAGCTGGATGAGACATTCGAAGTGGATACAGTAAGTCATAACGGCAATTATTATTTGAATGCAAAACTTATGCTTCATTTGCTTCAACTTATAATTTTAAAGCATGACTTATGCTACATTTGCTTCAACTTATAATTTTAAAATTTCACTATTCTACTAGCGCATCCCCTGCCATGCAAGAATTTTTGTCTTGGATAAGATAGGTTTTAGTGCTATAGATGATATGGAGGTAAAGAGAGTTTACTTGAAGACCGAGCATGGGTATACTTTCAACGTCAAATTATATAATGGAGACACATACACTCATTTTAAATGCAAAACTTGGCAAGCACTATGCAAGGCTTATGCATTTGAGCCTGATATGGTTATCACCTTTGATATTCGTCCGGAAGATGATATTGAAGGTAATAGAGACATCTGGGTCGATGTGCAAACGCCTCCAGTTCTACCATTATGTGAGTTTTTCTCAACCATGCATGCATATGTTTATGTCTTTGATATTGTTTATTCAAAAATAGTTGACAACTAACTTGTATTGTCAGCTTATTTCGGTTCAAGCAAACATGTCCGGTGCTTGGTAGACAGGACCTACTACTGCCCCGGGGCTGAACTAAACTGCGAGGAGATAAGTCATTATGTTTCATGGCTTGAGGATCTTCATACTGTCAAGACAAATTTTCTTCCTGAACTTAGAAATGTTAGTACTCAAAACGTGCGACCAATACTGATCTTATTGAACTATGGTCACATCTATAATCGAAAGATGGTAAGATTTTTACTATTTGTCCTTAGTGCATCTTTTGCATACATTATTTTTGAAGCTAAACTTTCATTGCTAAGTATATTAATTACTATATGATGTTCTTCAACAGGGACTCCCGATGACAGTTGTGCCTTAGTGGATCGAGACAAAAGGTCGCATGTCAATGGTTAGCTTACGACCAAGATTTCCTACATTGCACATGAGTGCATTCAGGATTTCTGAAAGCGATGAATGCTTAATAGTGAAAGATTGGAGCAAAATTGTTAACGATCACAGAGAAGTACTAGGGGGCAGCAAGGAGAAGCACAACCCAAGATTAGGAGACAGATTCATCTGCATGGTCCAGTATGATGAATCAGGAGAGCTATACATGTTCTATGCTATTCTACCTGAGGGAGCAGCAGGAGTGATTTAGCTAGTTCATGCTATAGTACTTGTCCTCTCTCATGTCCGTATTGTCCTGAACTTAATTAATCTCAAATAGTGATTTGCTTGTGAACGCTTATAATATCATGACCATGTTGATCTCGATGATATCTTTGCTTCTGTTACAAGTGAATGTTTCTTCTTTAAGCTGGTGTTGGTGGTGATTAGATAGCGGTAATGACTATGATGATTAAATAGTGGTAATTAATGACGACTACGATGATTTTTAGCTAGCTAGTATATATATATATTGTTGTTGGTGATGATATGATGCAAGAGTTTATTTATTTATTAATATGTGATGATGATGATGAGTTATTATATATATCATTTATGAAAGAAACCGCAAATTACTTTGAACTGGATGGATCCTAGCTAAGTGATCAAGTATATATATGCCATATCCATATCCATATCAAGTATAACAACTCATTATAACGTAAAACAATCATAAATTAAATTGATAACACAAATTTAAAGGAAAAATAAAAAATAAAACAAAAACCCACAACCATTTAGTATCGGTTGGTGTTACCAACCGGTACTAACGATCTACCGCACCTGTGGCCTGGCTCGTGCCACGTGGTGGCACTTTAGCGCCGGTTCGTGCCGAACCGGTACTAAAGGGGGGCCCTCTTTAGTACCGGTTGTGGAACTGGCACTAAAGGCCTTTACGAACCGGGACTAAAGCCCGGTTCTGCACTAGTGGTATAACCAGTGCGCAAACTGCATATCAATATATCTATCCTGCACAAGTATGCCAATAGTTTCAAACAACAGATTAGAAAAGTATTTATGCTATGTTGTCATGATACGGGGACTTTCTGGTAGATGGCCTCGACGTTTCCTCAAGCTATGAAAATGCACTATAATTTGCTTGTCATCAATGCCTGCAAATCTCTATCTCTCTCAACATAGTAGTTCATCATTGGACACTAAATCCTTCAATAAGCTTGCAAAATGCTTGCATTAGATCCCTCATTAGACACTATATGTTCATCAGCAGGAGCATGCAAAATGTTTGCATCAAATCCTTCATTAGCAGTCTGTTCATTAGACACTTCAGGCTCAAGAACAACATGAGCTTGTATGTTTGCACTGAAAACTTGATTAGATACATCAGATTCAGTCAGTTCAGTATTGATTGGGGGAGTTATAAAATAAGTAGAAATTGGTTTCATTTTCACATAGATTCCCTACATACAAGCAGTTTTACAACACCGTCAGGTTTAACTATTGGCCAGAAATTGAAGAGTTGAATTAGATATAATCAGGGATGTGATGTACCTGCTCGTTGCGCATGCTACTCTTGCAATTAGCGATTGTCCGTTTGCGCAAGCTCGATGCCATGCCTGTGCTGTCGCCGCTGCCTCCCACGCAGGCTACACCCAGGGTTGGATCTTCATCTTCTTGTCCTTCCGTTCTCTTGAAGCCCGGCGACCGCCCTCCAACGAGGGCGCGAGGAAGTGCTGTGTCGGTCTGTCCAGCGGCGGCTAGGTTAGGAGCGAACCAGACTGGAGGCTGGAGCGAATGAATTGGGATTTTTCCTGCTGTCGATCGATATGGGAGGCGCTCGTTTGGGCCGCGAGCCTGCTATAGGGCCTGCCTTGCATTTTTCTTCATTTTTTACATTGCCTGCTCATGCGTTGGGACGAACAAAACTAGCTTGGGCCAACCTGGATGACTCAAACTAGGTGCACACTTTCCAGCCACCTGAGGCGGCCGCCCATACCAAGCCCCTATGGTGGCGTCGCCCCTTTTTGCGTGTATGATTGGATAGTGAAAAATATTCCAGTGGCGCTTTTGATTTACCAACAAAATGGTTGAATTGCTTGTCTCTATGAACTGAGTTCGCCAATAATGTGAAGGATGCCAGTCTTTTCATCCTATTGTAGATTGCTTAGATCTCGATATGCCAAAAGTAATCGCATGAAATATACAGTAAAAGCCAATGTGATGTGTTTGGCTACAACTAGTCTGACTACACGTCCTCATATAACATATCAAGGACGCACCATCTTACCAGATTAAGCATTCGACTTACCCATGCAGTGTGGGAAGAAAGAAGTATTGGGACTGCGTATCCAAGCAATTGATGCCATGGACTCCTTCGTACAACCTTGTAAGCGAAAAAGAAGTTGCAGTGTGCCTGTACAAAGAACTAGCGTAAGTTCAGTTACCTGCTTCTCGGAATTTTAGTTAGCCACTTATTGCAAAAAAATTCAATTACGTTGCTTGGCTTAATTTAGTTTGCTACTGATTACATAATGGCACAGCCTGTTAATCATATTGTAGACTGCGCCTATCTATGTGTTTGATACTTACTGTTAAGAATTACCTGTTTGCCTTAACTTAAATATCTACTTGTTTGTTTAACTGCTTTGCTGCTGCAACAGCGGGTTACAATGATGTTAATAACTACTTTTCAGCGTCCAATTGAAATTCTTTAATTCCTTGTTTGTTTAACTGGTTTGCTGTTATAACTCCCAGTTGAGATGTTTTGCTAACTTCAACTTTTCTGAATCCAATCGAAACTTTAATGGCAAAACAGGTTAGCCCAAGATCAAAGAACAAGGTCCCCATGGACGTTGCATCATCCCACAGCAGTGGCACCGGCCCAATCGTGCATTATGAATTGCCAACTCCTGATGCTCTAGAGGCTAAACTAGTGGTAGAAAGAGATTCTGCTTCTGCACTTAGAGATGAAGTTGACATGTTGAGGAAGCAAACAGCACAATCACAAGCAGTACTCAAGACACCCATTAAATATTTGGTGGATTTCAAAACGAAGCAAGCTGAGACCGACCAGATTGTTAAGGTCCTGAAGGAAAAAAGGAAATTAAATTCCTACTTGGTAAATCATAGGTGAAATGTTCTTTCCATAGTTGAATAACCTTTGTGTTGTCTATTCATGTAATCAATCAAACCATTTGTTTTAGAGATCATGTAATAATTGTTTTTTTTTGTTTTTTGTTTGTAATTTTATTTGAGCACAAGTCTGTATTAATTGATAAGACTTGGAGACATTTCATTTGGATTGTTGTGCCAGACCTACAAATATGCCAATCGGGCTGAATGTGCATTCAGCAATAGTAGTATAGATGGATCATAAGTGGCACGCATCGGAAAGGGCCAAGATGCTGGCTAAAAAAAGGATGTTGTTGTAGCCAAAAAAAAGTACAGCGGCCTGGCTTATGTATGTTAGTTGATATTATTGATCCATATACTCTATAAGTGTTTATATGTCTGTTAGTTCCGTACATTCTTGGTTGATTAACTCGGTATTTGAATCTTGATACATCGCTTGTGTACATATCTAAATGGGAGTACACATTATGCTGCATGTGACATTCGAGTTGGACATGGAGTGTTCCAAATATTCAAATTCACCTTAAAATGGATTCTAGTTTCTGAATTTGAGTATCAGCATTTGTAAACCATATTCATATATGACAGTGGAATACATCTTTGTCGTCCTTTTAAAGATATATAAAAACACATAGAATGATTTATAAAGATTCATATAGGAATACAAAATGGATTCGAATTTAGTTGCCAGGGTAAACGTGGATGCTTATTGTCCCAAAATTCGAAAGAAACAGCAAAATGTCCACTCCCACATTGGCTGCCCGAAGCCAAGTGTTTGGGAGATGGAAATTATTGTCTACCCATTACAGGACAATCCATCGGCCTGATTTGCACTGCTCTAAATAGGGGTAGGTTAGTAACTTCAATTAGACGTGACACGGCCGCCTCTGAGCCCATTCCGACACGGTGGGCGTCAAACATGGGCGGCAAAACTCATTTGATTCAAGATCGTCCGAAAGACCTCTGTTTCTCCCTCCATTCCCCATTCATACACGGTGGGCGCCAAAACAAACTCTCCTCGTCCGAAATAGATGTAGGCTAATATTTTAAATAGGGGTAGATGTGTAACTTCCATCAGACGTGACTCAACCGCCCTACCTGTCAGCCCCGTTCATACACCATGGGCGCCAACCGTGGGCGGCAAAACACCCTCTCCTCGCCCGAAATAGTTACCGACAAATATTTGGGAGATGCGAGATTACCGTCCTATCCCCAACCGATGGGACGTCCAAATTTGAAATGGGGGATAAGTTCGTAACTTTCCCATATTTCAGACAGGCGCGTCCCAAAAACATGGTTCCCCGTACCTCTCCCTCCATTTTCCCATTCATACACCGTCCGCGCTAGAACACCCCATTCCCACACCAGCCTCCGTCCGCCACCCCATCCATCGCCGCCGTCCTCCACCACATCCATCGCCACCGTCCTCCACCATGCCGGAGCGCCTACCAAGACCGTGTCGTCCACTGCTAGAGATGGACGTTTCTCATCCACAGCGATGGACCAATAGCCTTGCATCGCGTCCTCTCGCTTCATTGGCGCCGTCGTCCTCTTTGCCGGGGCCGCTCACATGACCTTCTCTTCCACCGCAACGGGACTTATCCCCTGATGCACCCGTCTACTGTCATAGATCTGCCTCAACGCCACCGACAGCCACCGCACCCCCGATGCCTACACGGCGCCGCAAGAGAGGTGGTACTTCATATCTCCTCAACTTTTTGATCTCAACCAGAAAATAGATCTTACCTTGGTTACTCTACTTTCTTTTCAGCTCTTAGAATTTAGTTCTTAGTTTGAAGCAAACAATGGATGCTAAATATCATTTCTCCGATTTGCTGCTTCAAATTTGCCATGGCACAGCCATAATACGGTTTAATTGATCATGCTTAGGGTTTAATTGATCATGTTGGTTCCGTGGTGGTTTCTTTAATAGAAATCAGAGGGGAAACCCTCTTTTGCTAAAAAATATATGCTTAGAGTTTCCCCTTTTATGATCACTATACGATCAGAATACGTGCTTCGTGTCATAATAACACTGCTCCACCCATCAAGCTAAACAAGTTTAGTTGTTCAAATATGAATCTGATATTATTAAAATAGAGTTGTTTAATTGGTCAGCTAAATGTTCCTAAATTAGTTTCGAAAATGCGTGTTCGCCGCTCGGGTGTGTATCTCTGTGTGTGGTCTGGTCAGCACGGTTGGGGAGGTGAACTTTGCATATGCAGGGGTTTATAGGGAGACACTCTCCGAGTTGAAACCGCAATGCATTCCATAGATAATCTGACTACTTTTTATGTTTTCATGAATCTCAGATTCTGAACAGCATCATAATGATTATGAGCTTGCGCGCATGAAAAGAATAAAGCAGAACAATGCCATGGCTGTCAAACTTGGCATTAAGGGACTGAAATCAAGTCTGGATGCAATGCAATGCAAACACTCTCCACCTACAGATTCATGCTCAGAATATGATCCTAACAGTGATTCTGAGCTAGAGGGAGACCTAAGTCAATGTAGCTCCCTAGTGGAGGATTCAGAGGAAGATGTCCTATCTTATTCACCCATCAAGGTACTTGCTCTAACTTTCCAAGGTTACATTGCTCGCACATATCTTGCAACTGATGCTTTGCATTGCTTCTACTTTGTTGAACTGCCATTAGCTTAGTTTACACATCGTGTATGTGAATACGCCCTGCCTATCCATTTTCAGTACATATTCCATCTGTCATCATACCATATTTATCCATTCAAATGTTGTTCTTGTGTATCAGACGTTCAAAAGGAAGAGGGCGATTGCTGATCATGGAGGAGCACAAGCAAAGTATTTGGAAAAGGTAGTGGCACCTGATAAATCAAATAGCCCATTAGGTGTAGTTGCAATATCACCTGACCCCCACAAAATACCCCAACTCTAGCAGACTCTAGCCCTACTACACTGGTCATTTCTGATGCCCCAACTCAGCAGACCCCAACTGCAGCAAACAATATGATTATGCAGTTGACATACACCAGCTGTACGACGCAAAACCCCCATTCCAGCAAAGAGTACACCAAATCCAGTTGCCAAATCCCTTTTCGAACCAGAGAGAGCCCCAATTGCAGCAAATAGGACCCCTGTTCCATTTCTTCCCAGTTTAGAAGACGAAGCTTATGTTGTTGTCAGGAACTTTGTGCGCATCTTTCCTTCATGGAAAGATTATACCGCAGACACAGAACAATTTCCAGTCTTCCTCCGCAACTTACGCGTAAGTAATGTACTAAATGTTATTCATGGTCATTACTGCATATGTTTCTGCTAATAGAAGACACAAGATTTCATTCTTTTAAATAGGCGAGGCGCATACTAGATTGTGATGGCGAGCAAGGGCTGGTTGCGCTTTTCAAGCACTCGTTGATGAAGTATCGTTCCTACCTAAGGCAAGCGCACTTCGATGGCAAGGCTCTCAACGAAATTTCTGTAAAGTCTCCGGTGCTACATTTATCCGACGGTGACTGGAATAATCATTGGTCTCGGCTGCAGTGTAAGGTACTGTCTATGATATCACATCACAATTTGAACTACATTTCTGCATTTGCCTTAATGTCTCACTTGTACGAAAACTGTTAGCAGAAGAACATTCGTTCTCAAGGGACCACAGAATCTCGCAACTATACTGCACACTGCATTGCTCTTGTGAGTACCTCTTGCCCTGTATGACCATACTTACTTTCATAGCTGTTTGATTATGTAGCATCACTGCACATGTTAGCCTCGTAATCGTCCATTTGGTGGACATTATAAGATCCGTATGGACTCTTACATAAATTTAGAATCAACCCAATGCTCTTGAAGAGGTTTAGCTCTGCAGTCCTCTTGTAAGGACTGAACGTGGTCTATCACTATACTTACATTGACAGCTACTCCCTCCGTCCCATAATATAAGAACGTTTTGTACAGTACACCAGTGTTCAAAACACTCTTGTATTATGGGAAGAGGGATTGGTTCATTTTGTAGCATTCTGCATCTTATCTCCCTCGCCCACCATTTACTAAAAAAGATCAGATCTATATTTAATATTACCAACAAGTAGAATACACAGACAATGACAGTGCAGAAGTGTAGCCCATTGCTCTTGTCAGTACATTTTTTCCTGTAACGCTTGTACTTCTAGGGATTGGTAGTTGATTATGTAGCATCAATCTGCATATTATCTTTCATTATCCTCTATCCCTTCCAGTATTATCATATCTATAATTACTCTCTACAAAATGTAGAGTACATGCAATGCTTATGAAGAAGATTCTGTGCTGAAATTCTTGAGTTATCCTTCCCTTGACATGGAGAAGGGTATTATAAAGCCGGTGTTAACTGTTAATGTAAGTCAGTCCTTCTAAAGCCTTTATCCTCAACTGCTGTTTAATTTGCTCTTACTCCCTATCGTTTACTGCTGTTTAGTTTGCTGTTTCTACCAAAATGCATGTTCGTAAGAACCGTAAGTTCTAAGTTTTACTTGTAAAACCAAATTCCTTATTCATACCATGCACATTACTTAATACTCCCTATATGTATGCTTGTTCTTGTGGATCTATAATCCAGTGTGTGGTGAAGCAGCCCACGTTTGCACCTTGTCATCTCCTGTTTTATCTTACTCATGTGGCTGATGATATGAACAACATGCCATGCACATTATCCAAAATAGATACAATGATTTTCTTTGCCCTTCATCTATGCTTGTTATGTTGACATGGTAATCCAGTAGTGTGGTGAAGCTCCCCGCATTATGAACAATGCCGAATTATGCTATTGATATTACATACTCTTTATTTTCTAATTTGAAATTGGATAGAATTGACAGAACAGTTATCATCTTTGTTTATACACGTGGAAAATCTGTCATCTCTCTGCTTTGTTTCAGGGTGATATGTCTGATGGCATGCACAAGTCTGCTGAAGGCTGTGAGACAAACCCAACATATATTGCAGCAAAGAAGGCAAAACATCTTGAAGATAGCGAGACAACCCCAAAGTCTTGTCTTGATGCAGTGTTCAAGTTACTTGAGACTAACAGTCAGACAAACTCACAGAATTCGTTGTCTGAATTAGTTCGACTTCTTCAGTCCCAAGTTCTAGCAGAAAGGCATTCTGCAACTCAACTTCGACTTGAAGTCCTATCTCTAAGAAAGATTGCGGAGAACACCAATGAGAACCTCATCGCTAAACAGCTACACCTAGAAGCTATGACCGACATGCTAGGCCGGTCTCACAGCCTTGCTCAGCAGCTTGCGCAGCAGTTCCCCCGCAAAGCTAACCTTTCTTGAACTGTCTTGGAAGTGGCCTCGGTTCAGTATTATTTTGTTACGCTGCAATGGTGCCCAGTTTTTGTAGTCTGCTTCTTCGTTGCGCTTTATGATCACTGGTGGCGAACTTCGATGCCCATTGGATGTAATATTACCTTAAACCCTTTATTGTATAGTGTAGGTTTATTCTAAGATACTATGTCGTAATTTATTTATTGTATAGAGTAGGTTTGTTCTTAATTCATACTAGTTACGCAGCAGCCCGAAATGAACCCCGGCCCATGATTGTGCGAATCAAATCACGGGCTTTTAACAGGCCAAAATTGTCTCGGTCCTTGTTTGGCCCAATCAGATATCGGCTGCGAGCAGGCCGGATGCAAACAGGGCCGTAGTTAGGCCCAACCATATGACGGGCTTTTAACATGCCGAAATTAATATAGGGCCGAAATGTTAAACGGGCCCTTAACAGGCCAAAACTAATATCAGGCTGAATTACTAAGTGGGCCTTTAGCAAGTGGGCCCAAAAGCATAGTGTCCAGTTGACGGGCCGAATTTGATATGGGCCATAATTGAGCCCAGAGCCTCTTAAAGGGCCGGACCTGATCTGGGCCGTAGTTTGGCCCAGAACGTGGTAGGCTTTTAACGGGCCGGATCATATATGGGCCACTATTAGGCCCGGAGCGTGGCAGGCCATTAATGGACCGGATCAAATATGGGCCGGCATTTGGCCCAAAACATGGCAGCCAGTTAATGGGCCGGCCTACTAGGGTCCTCAAAATCTTGTGGGCCTATAGCTGGGCCGGCCCATTAATGTCGGCGAAATCTCGTGGGCCTTTAGCTGGGCCGGCCCATTATGACCTGCAAGAATCTTGTGGGCTTTACCTAGGCCGGCCCTTTATGGCACAAAAAAAATCTTGTGGGCCTTTAGCTGGGCCGGCCCATTATGGCCCGCAAAATCTTGTGGGCTTTACCTGGGCCGGCCCATTATGGCACACAAAAAATCTTGTGGGCCTTTACCTGGGCCGGCCCATTATGGCCTGCAAAATCTTGTGGGCCTTTAGCTGGGCCAGCCCATTATGGTCCGCAAAATCTCATGCGCCTTTAGCTGGGCCGGCCCATTATGGTCCGCAAAATCTTGTGGGCCTTTAGTTGGGCCGGCCCATTTAAACTTGATGGGCCGGTCCACGTGTCAACATATCATAGGCGCGTCTCGCCCATTGGATGAGTTGACACGTGTCTCCTCCAGCCAATGATGATTTTACACGTGGAAAATCCCCATTGGTCGGGGCTGTTAACGGGTTACCGGATCCAAAACCCGACCCGATAGCTTAACGGCGTTCCGTTACGGTGGATACCACGTGTCGGTCACCCTTGACGAAAGCTCTTCTGTGACGCGCGATTTATCGTCATGTAAGTGGACACTTCCGTGATGATAATTTTGGTAATGTCATGGAACACTTCTACGACAGCACTGGTATGACTATCTTGATTCTGTCATAAATTTGTCATGGATGTACATGCATGACAAAAAAGCGACCTACTGTGACAAACACGTATCATCACGGAAGTGTTTTTTTTTGTAGTGTAAACTCCATGATCGGTACCCAATCAGATTCGATAGGCACTGATGCATGCGGTTCGGAGCCCGTGGCCAGGGACGAATCCAAGGATCCGGTCACACAGGTCTTATAGGAGGTGAGGTTAGTATTCGGCTCTATCACCGTTGAGTGTGCGGCCTCCGTGACGGGGTCCAACCACCCGTCCTCGGACGACGCAATCGGTTCCGGATCGAAAGCCGGAGTAGCTGCGGGTGCGATCTCCCGAAAACTGTCCGACGGCAGATCTAAATCATGCTCGTCGTGATCGTGCGGCGCACCCGACATGGGCTCGAATCCGTCGAAGATCAAGTCTCCGCGGATGTTGGCAGTGTAGTTTAAGCTTCCAAACCTGACCTGATGGTCAGGGGCATAGCTTTCGATTTGCTCCAGATGGCCAAGCAAGTTGGCCCGCGGTACGAAGCCGCCGAATACGAAGATATGTCCGGGGGGAAAACCCCGCCCCAGATCGCATTGCTACTGATGATTGAAGGATCCATCAAGCCTTTATCGCGACGACACAGTGGAACTCTCAATGAAAGCACCAATGTCGGTGTCAAAACCGGCGGATCTCGGGTAGAGGGTCCCGAACTGTGCGTCTAAGGCGGATGGTAACAGGAGGCGGGGGACACGATGTTTACCCAGGTTCGGGCCCTCTCGATGGAGGTAATACCCTACTTCCTGCTTGATTGATCTTGATGATATGAGTATTACAAGAGTTGATCTACCACGAGATCGTAGAGGCTAAACCCTAGAAGCTAGCCTATGGTATGATTGTTGTTCGTCCTATGAACTAAAACCCTCCGGTTTATATAGACACCGGAGGGGGCTAGGGTTACACAGAGTCGGTTACAAAGGAGGGGATCTACATATCCGTATTGCCAATCTTGCCTTCCACGCCAAGGAGAGTTCCATCCGGATACGGGTCGAAGTCTTCAATCTTGTATCTTCATAGTCCAACAGTCCGGCCAAAGGATATAGTCCGGCTGTCCGGAGACCCCCTAATCCAGGACTCCCTTAGCCATTGATGTTGCAGCGAAGGGTCCACCCAAGGGCAAGGACCATCACGCACCAGAGCATTATTTCAAGGATGTCCTGGAGGGTGCCCGCTTGATAGAGGGTCAATGCTCGAAAAACATGATATTTGAGTGAGATGTATGGAAACTTGTAAAAAACAATATTATAATAAGGCTGTTTTATGTAGTTTCGCCGAAAACTTTTGTTCCTCCTGTGCGGCTGTTTGTGTATTAAGCTGAAAGTTTTCCATTGGTCGGCTTCAGCCCCCTCGTATAAAGTACGGGGTGTTCGGAAAAGCATTTGATCACTCTTAACCCAATGTCTTGGTCCATTAACGAGGTGTCAATGCGGCGATCTAGGCAATCGGACTATAGGGCGTTAACACTTTCACTTAGCCATAGGAGTTTTATGGGGGGCTACGATATAACCCCTGGTATGTACACGGCTTACTCCAATACGGTGCGTTTACATATATGACCTGAAGAAAAAGGTCCTTCGTATAATACGGAGGGAATCGCAAAAGATTCCGATAAGTCATCGAGTGGTTGACCAACTCTTGCCGCATCATGACAGTGAATTTTCGGCTTTCTCTACTGAGGTGCTTGACCAGATGAACCGGAAGCACAATCGCAGTAGTTCTCCCTTTACTACCCTAGCCGATAGAGCGGAACGTAAGGTAGCAAGCACAGGAGCCGGGCAACCCAACTATTGACCCAAGACATGATTCGAAGTTGATGCATATAAGGCCAAACTCGCAACGCCGAAGTACGCTATAAAGCTGTTCGGGCTTGTCGGCAACTCATTTGTTCCCATATCGAGCCCCTGGCAAGTTATGCCGAGGTGTATGTGTGAAACAACCACAGGAGCCAAATTCGGTTCTTTTAGAAAAAAGCGAATGCCGGATGTGGATTATGTTTACTAGGACCTGAGTGATATGCCCATCGTTATTTTATAGATAAAAAAGCCGCAACCCCGGCTACTTGACATGCCCGGGGTCGAGGGCGGAGGAAAAAGGCACTTTACAGGCTTGAAAGAAAGAGTGCGGTCTACAAAAAGTTGTTTTGGACCTCCCGTCGCACGTCTACGCCGCCTGTCCTCGGTGAGGGGACTCCTTGATGGGAATAGCCCTTAGGTGAGTGTATGGACCCAAACTCCGATAGAGTCCATGGGATGACCAGCCTTTGCATCACCTGTGGTAAAGAATAATGAAAAAGAAAGAGTAGTTAGAAAAGAAACAGAAGTTATGGGAGTACTTGCAGGCTCGTCTGTATTGTGCTTCTGTCGATGCCCAGGGTATCTTAAGTGCATAGTTATGTACGCACGGTACAGATTTCGCAGGTATATGAAGTCGACGGCAGAAGCCGAACTGCTAGTCCCGCTCCGGAATTGGTCGATCATGTTGAATGGAGACCGGTGGCTTAATGCCCAACAAGGTATGCGGTTTAATAAGACCGCTTTGTGCTTCGGCTAAGGTTGCCGTAGTATGATCCTCGGTCCAGAGGGAGTGCTTCTCCTGCTCCCTTGTAGAGTTGTGTGTCACGTATACCATGTTCATTGTTTTTACTTCGGGGGGGAATTGCTTCTGACCCCCGGTATTTGGTTGGTGAGTCTCTTCATCGTCGCTATCACCAGGCGGCCTCCTCCCCTTGTATTCGGCGTTGAGCTTGCCGGCCTGCTTGAAGACGCAACAGCTTATGTTGGTATGATTAGCTGGTTTATCAGGGTGGCCATGAATCTGGCAGGGCCCATCCAATATCTTCCCTAAATTGGATGGTCCGTCTCTGTTTGCCTTGAATGCCTTTTTACGTTGACCGGGTTTGGGACCACTGAATCCGGCGTTGACCGTTGTGTCGTGTGTTTTTTCATTATTATTGCGACGTTTGTGCTTGCTGCGTCGCGGTTTGCCATTGGCGTCTCGGACTTCGGAAGTGCCCGGATTGCTGGTGCTGTTGCTTCTACGAGCGAGCCAACTGTCTTCTCCCGTGCAA
Source organism: Triticum urartu (assembly GCF_003073215.2). Lineage (NCBI taxonomy): Eukaryota > Viridiplantae > Streptophyta > Magnoliopsida > Poales > Poaceae > Triticum > Triticum urartu. Next base: position 19,167,252 of record NC_053025.1, on the reverse strand, counting down.
AAGCGGGTCATCAGAGCGGTAAGGGCTGACATGGATTTTGGTTTTTCTTGACCGAGGTGGCGGGCGAGCCACTCGTCCCGGACGCTGTGTTTGAAGGCCGATAGGGCCTCCGCGTCCAGACAGTTGACGATTTGGTTCTTTTTAACTAAGAACCTAGTCCAGAGCTTCCTGGTTGACTCTCCGGGCTGCTGGACAATATGACTTAAGTCATCAGCATTTGGTTGTGCCTTGGAAGTTGTCGCGGAAGGCGTCTTCCAAGTCCTCCCAGCTTCCAATAGAGTTTTCCGGCAGACTGTTTAACTAGTACCGAGCTGGTCCTTTGAGTTTTAACGGTAGGTATTTGATGGCATGGAGGTCATCTCCGCGGGCCATATGGATATGGAGAAGAAAATCCTTGATCCACACCGCGGGATCAGTTGTTCCATCGTATCATTCGATATTCACGGGTTTAAACCCTTCTGGGAATTCATGCTCCATTACTTTGTCAGTGAAGCAGAGTGGGTGTGCGGCGCCTCTATATTGGGCCACGTCGCGACGTAGCTCAGATGGAGTCCGACTGCAGTTTTCGGCCCGGGCATGACTAGACTTGTCACGTCCGAATAGGTAGCAGACGTTGCGTGCCGAGGCACGTCCTCGCAATCCGTAGATCGATCTGGTATGTTCTGCTCTACTATCCAGGTCCTGTTGAGGGTCGTATGTATGACCCCGAGCTGTTTTATCTCTGTGTTTTCGTTGGGGTGAGGCGGGCTGCTGTTCGGCTTGAGCTGCCGCTTTATCCCGACCGTGTTGTACAGGTTCCGTCGCCTCCTCGTCGAACTGAGGTAGCAATCTATGTTTCGGGTAACCCTTGGTTGGGCGCTTGAGGCCGTATTCTTCGGCTGCTAGGATATCTGTCCATCTATCGTTGAGCAGGTATTGGTCAGCTTGAAGCTGCTGCTGGTTCATTTTCAGGCTCCTTGCAGTGGCTATTAGCCGGCGTTTAAAGCGCTCCTGCTCGAGAGGTTCCTCAGGCACGATGAAATACTCATTGCCGAGGCTCTCCTCATCCTCGGAGAGTGGAAGATAATTATTGTCCTCCGAGTCTTCGTGTATAGCATGTTCACCAGGGCTAACGTGCCCGTCTTCCCGTTCATCTTGTTCGGAGGTTGCCTCAACAGGGTCTTCATTATCTTCAGCATCATCCGGAGTATTGTTTTCTCCGGTGCCGGTATTGCTATCTTTTGCACGATGTGACTTAGAGCGGCACCGCTGACGCCGACGTCTGGGCTGTGTCTCAGGAGGTTTATCCTCAACTGGATCTTCTTTGTCATCGTTGTTAGTTTCTTTAGGTGTATCCACCATGTATACGTCGTACGAAGAAGTGGCCGTCCAGCGTCTGGTAAACGGCAGGTTTTGGCTTTGTTCCTCATCGGCATCGTCGTCCATACCGTCAATGTCTTTGGAGCCATAATCGAGTATGTCGGTTAGGTCTTCGACAGAGGCTATGAAGTGGGCGGTGGGTGGGAAACGAAATTCTCCATCATCAGCCTCCAGTTCAAACCGAATATAATTCGGCTGAGAGTCCCCTGCTAGGGATAGATTTTTTAATGAGTTGAGCACGTCGCCTAAAGGCGAGTGCCGGAAGATGTCTGCGGCGCTGAATTCAGCGATCGATGACCGATCCTGCTCGTCATACGCGGACGCACATGGTTCGGAACTTATAGCCAGAAACGAGTCCGGGGTTTCGGAGACACTGATATCACCGGAGGTTAGGTCTATGTGCGACTCCAACACCGCGGAATCTACGGCTTCCATGGCGAGGCTGAGCTTCCCGTCCTCGGATGGCGCGATCTGCTCCGGATCTAAGGCCAGAGCGGTTATAGGTGCAATTTCCTGGGCATGGCCCGATGACAGATTTAAGTCATGTTCATCGTGGCGACGGGGAGCGACTGCCGTGGTCTCGAATCCGTCGAAGATCAAGTCTCCACGGATATCCGCGACATAGTTTAAGCTCCCAAATCTGACCTGATGGCCAGGAGCGTAGCTATCGATCTTCTCTAGATGGCCAAGCGAGTTGGCCCGCAGTGCGAAGCCACCGAACACGAAGATCTATCCGGGGAGAAAGGTTTCCCCTTGGACATCATCGTGTTGACACCAGATTTTGGCATAATGCAAAATGCAATAGAGATGGCCTCAAGTGACAAGGTAATTTACATGAGAAACTTCACATTACTGAGTGGGACAACTTTGATGATTGGGCCATAATCATTCGGCATCTTATCAAAGACCAAAACTACACTGGGATTGTCATGTTTACGTGTCCTGAGTGCTTTTTGGTCAATTATGCTTCCAAGACAATCTCAGATGGAAAACTATCCAACATGAATTGTCTTTGTCTCGTCGAATCGATCTATTTTCATATAAAAATCGTCTCAATCCGAGTTCGTATGCAAAAGTTAGAGCTATCTGAGTGCAACCCTGTCAAGAGGCAAAATATGACGCGCCCCATCAGACACATGTCTGATGGGTGTCTGATGCAATGCGTGAGCGATTGGCTCTTCAAGATGGCCTCAAATCGAAAAACGTTCAACATGAAAGTTGTTCTTCTCGTCGAAACAAGTAAAAGTGCTTTTGGGCGCATTTTCATCCGAGGTCATTTACTACCACAAAAAAAACCCACAAGATGCAGCCAGTTTTAGCCGTTTTGGAAAGATTGCCGGGCAAAAAGCTTGCCGGGTGAAAAGCTTGCCGGGCAAAGACCTTGCCAGGGAGGAAAGCTTGCCGGGGGAAAAGCTTGCTGGGCGAAGACCTTGCCGGGGCTGAAAAGCTTGCCGGGAAAAAGCTTGCTGGGGTGGAAACTGTCAAGGCCAATCCGACCAGAAGCTGAAGATGGGCTCAAATGATTATCTAGATGGACTCGCATGAAGAAGTGTTCAACATGAAAGTTATTCGTAACGTCGAAACGGTCAACTTTGCTTTTGGAGTCATCATCATCCGACGTAGTATACGACCTGCAGAGACACTACAAGAGTCGAACGGTCCAATCAGCTACATGACCGATTCCGACTCGAAATTAAAGATGACCCCGTGGACAGGGCCGGCCCTGTGTTTCGGGAGGCCCTAGGCGAACTCGACGATATGGGCCCCTATGTCCTAAGTCCTAAGACCATACATGTATGCGTTTGCGTTATATATATAACTTATTAAGAGTAACTTTCAATCACACATCTTTACTTTAAAATTCGACTATAATAATTCAATGATTCCATCAAGAACAATAGTAACCAAATTTGAAATGACTCTATCAACAACAATGATACTAAAAAGATGGCAAAATGAAACCCTAGACATGTACATAGAATGACAAAAAATTAATAGATTGGATTAGAAAATTTTAAAATTTTGTGCATACTGAAATTGGAGGATGGATCATGGATGTATAGTTGAATACGTACATACTAAATAAAGAATAAATGAACTACTGAAGGTTTTGGGGGATGGACAAGAACTGAAAAACATGGATAGAAACGTTCAAACGTACTCACTTGTAGAATTTCAGCGATTGGAGACAGCCGCGTTGTAGACTTCAAGACTTGCAGTGGGGTGTATACTTGTATAGGTATTGTCGTGGTGCCGCCTTGCCGGATGTCGGATGGCTGGGCTGCCGGACTGCCGCACGGCGGCCGCGCTCGCAGCTCCAGCGGGCAGCGGCGGCCGAGGCGAGGGCGACGTGGCAAGGCGCCGAGCGAGGAGGCCGTCGGGCGTCACGGGCGCCGAAAAATGAGGAGTCGTGTGCCTGGCAACTGACGTGTGTCACGGCGCCTGGCCCTTGGTGTTTGCTAATCGATCAAGGGTTGCTAGCTAGCTATCTGATGGTCCTCTTATTTCTTTTCTTTAATTCTTTTATATTTTTTACATATTTTTTGTTGGGTTATAGTATATATAAATACTCCATCATGGGCCCTTCCCTTGCCTGGGCCCTGGGACGTTGCCCCGTCGGCCATACCCCAGGGCCGGCCCTGCCCGTGGAGTATTCAAGATGGCCTTATTTGGAAAAGTGATCAACATACGGATTGTTGGCCTCATCGAAGCGTACAAAATTGATATTTGAACCGTCTCCATCGAAAGTCATATGCAGATTCCACGGCACACGCAAGGAGCAAGACAGAAGATTGGATCAGATTCGGGCTGAATCCAAGTGGGACCAGAACTAGGACTCTAGGTCGTGAATTGATGTAATTTTCTTGTAAGGAAAGCCTAGATGAATCCTTTGCTTGTATGGGAAGTCCAGCCGCCTTTTATATATGTTGCGGGTGACGGCCGATTGAAGAACACACAATCGAACAAATCAATATACTACTTTTTCATCTACGTTTTATCTCTCCACCATTTTTCTCTCTCGTTCTTCGTTGTTCTTCGTGTTTGAGAGCTGTGAATCCCGAGGCTCTAGGGGCGAGCGAATCGACCTAGGGCAGCCCATAGCCGCCGCACTCCCTGAAGGGGTCCCTCCTGGGGGTGTGGGGTTTTCTGGTCTGCAAAAGCGCCCGTCGACTGTCTTGCGTATCGCGCTGTCGGTCAGGTCTCCTTCGACGTGAGCTGCGGTGCATCACCCCCGGCGTCGAGGGTACACGTGACGTGTTCGTGTGTCAACACACTTTTTGGCGACTCCGCTGGGGACCGAAGATCAATCGTCATCATCCACCATGTCTGATATTCCCAAGCCATGTGAGGTAGACGTCGATAACATCATCAAGCCCAGCCTTGATGAGATATCGGCCGATCATCGCCAAGTCTATGAGGAGTACAAGAAGGCGCGCGAGGAGAAGGACTTGCAGGAGTTCCTTGCAAAATTCAAGAAGGATTGCCAAGGCAACATCACCCCGATTGAAGAAATCAAGTTCCCTCCTCTTCAAGCCGAGCAGGTTAAATCCGCTGTAAGTACCGCCTTTTCTCCTGAGCAGTGGGCTGAGATTGAAAGTCATATTACTGATGGTAACAATCTAGTCTATCAAACTTTCATAGAAAATACTAATGCTCAAAAGAATATATCTCAATCGTCTAATGGTAATGATGGTGTAGCTGCTAGTGTGCAAAACCCTAATCTGGCTTTACCTATTGCATCGGCGCCTCCCATGCCGATGGCTTATTACCCTACCCATACAAATCAGATTGTGGCTGCACCCATTAGTCCTATCATTAGCATGCCAGGTTCGGTGGCAACGCCGAACAAAACCCTACCTACAGCTACAACCACTCGGCCGCTACCAAATTATGGGTCGACATACATGCCACAATTTTTACCTATAGCTAGTAACCCTACTCCTCCTATGCCACTGCCACAAGCGTCATCGTCCACTATGGATGATGGTCTAGCTAATCTTAGAGAGGAGATGGCTAAGATGCTTCGAGAGAATTTTGGAGTTGAGTTACCTCGGAATCGGATTTACCAAAAGCTGTACCCCGAGTACTTTGATGCCATCCAGTGCCCTCCGGGATATAAGATTCCAGATTTTGTTAAGTTCAATGGAGAGGGCACAAAAACCACATGGGAGCATGTTAGTCAATACTTAGCACAACTAGGTGAAGCAGGCTCACTAAATGAGTTGAAAGTGCGTTTATTTCCTTTATCATTAACTGGTACTGCATTTTCATGGTTTTCTTCTTTACCACATGGTTCCATTCGAGTTTGGTCGCAGCTAGAGCAGAAATTTCATGATCACTTTTATAGCGGCGACAATGAACTCAAGTTGTCACATCTAACATCGGTTAAACAGAAGCATGATGAATCGGTCTCCGATTACGTCAAGAGATTTAGAGAAACAAAAAAACCGGTGTTTTAGTTTGGTGATAACCGAGAGAGACTTGGCAGACCTAGTGCTGAGTGGTTTGAGAACTCCCATTAGAGAAAAGCTAGAAGGCTACGAGTTCTTAAATATCAACCAAGTCTTACAAAGGGCTTTGGCTCAGGAAAGCCGAAGCAAAGACCTCAAAGAAGTGCATAGATACAAAACCGATCGTCCAAAGATGAATATGGTGGAATATGACAGTGATCAATCGGACGATGAGGGTGATGTTTTTGCTACTGAATTTGTTTGGCCATCTAAGGCCAAACCCTTTACTTGCAATGATCTGAAACCGATTCATAAGAATCGTGATGAAGATATGAAGTTTACTTTTAACATTATTAAGTGTGATAGAATATTTGATGCTTTGCTGCAGGCTAAGATTATTAGAATATCTCATACTTTACCACCGTTTGAAGAGCTAAAACGGCGTGCTTATTGCAAGTATCATAATTCTTTTTCTCATGCTACTAACATTGCAATGTTTTTCGACGACAGATACAATCGGCCATTAATGACGGACGATTGAACTTTTCTGAGATGCAAGTTGATAAACAACCTTTTTCCAATGAATACCATGGATTTGGAGGGGAAGAAGCTACTCATTCGGCCGGAGGTAGCCGAATCTGCTAATAAAGCTAATGTCATTGTTGGTGAGCCCAGGAAAGACAAGGAGGACAATAAGGTCTTGGGGAGACAGGTTGTGCTTGACAAGCAACCCGGTGGCAAGGAGATAATCAAAATCACCATCAAGAATCCTACACTCGGGGGGCAACCGCAAGTGCAAGGAAATACTCGTGTTAAATTTGTCAAGCCCAAGAGTCCAGAAGTTGGCAAGTGGAAGACGAATGAGGCTAAAGTGCAACACAAGAAAATCAAGCCAACTTTTGATATGTTGCTATCCAAGATGCCAATCATGCAGTCGGTTCTAGCTCCAACCGGTCATCAAATCAGAAGCGCTCAAGGTCACGTTCTCGGGAAGAATTTCAGCATCATGCAAGGCCATATGGGTCATGGACGTCGGGACCATGGGTGCCGCCACCCCCCTATATGCCATACTACATAGGAGACTTCAATGGAGGATGGTGGCAGTGCCCAATGGCCCCTTATGCTTTTCATCCAGGTTGGGCAGAACCAAGGAGGTCTGTTCATGAGAGACTTTCTTATCCCACACGAGGCCGTTTGAACAATACTGTCAATCGACCAGTGCAAGATAATTAGAAAAGGGTCGGCAAGCAAGAATGGAATGTTAAGTCGCCAAGTGCGGCAACAGTCGAGTCAAGCAAAGGCAAGGAAAAAATCAGTGCCGACTCACTTATCTTGGGCACCGAAACATTCACCATACAGCAGCCGATTGTGCATAGCAATCCGACTGAGCCGATACTTGCTATCGCGCCAAAGCACTCGACTAATGACCATGAAGCAAGCACCAGCCAAGTAAAGACGAGAGATCCTAAGTACACTCAGCCAAAGTGGTGTCCTCCAGGGCTAACAAAGACACAAAAGAGGAAATTACAGAGGTTAAGGAGTCGAGAGATGATAGAACAAGAGGCCGAGAAGCAAAGGGATAAGTTCTTCAATGACACTCGACCCATGTTACCTGCAAAGCGAGTGTGGAGGCCTAAACAAGTACAAGGTACAGTGGCTTCTACACCTATCACGGCAGCGCCTGCACGACTAAAGGAGGACGATGCGACAGTTATTACATCATCTGCGACACTTCTTACTTCTCCTTCACTCGAACCGATTTCAGAATCGGTGGATGCACTTGAAGAAGAGGATGATATGTTGGATTATGAGTGTACCCCGGTTCATGAAGGTATGAATATCAATATGGTATACCACTTACCTGCTGAGTTTCGTGCTGTAGATAAGGAAGGGGAGGTGGCTCAGCTGGATTTTGGCCCTAAAAACGCAATATTCGAGAAGCCAAAAGACCCGGTAACGCATCTGAAACCGTTATATCTCAGAGGTCATATCAATGGGTCACCGCTCACTCGAATGCTTGTTGACGGTGGGGCTGTGGTGAATCTTATGCCGTATTCGGTCTTCAAAAAATTGGGGCTACATGATTAAGAGTTGATAAATACCAACATGGTGCACAATGGATTTGAAGGCAAAGAGAAAACTGAAGCCAAAGGTGTGATGTATGTGGAGCTCACGGTGGGAAGTAAAACTTTGGCTACCGCATTCTTTGTCGCCGAGGTGCAAGGTAACTACAACGTCATACTAGGCCGTGATTGGGTTCATGCAAACCAGTGCGTGCCATCCACTATGCACCAGTTTTTGATCCAGTGGGTTGATGATGAAGTGGAGGTGATTCATGCGGATAACTCGGCCTGTGTTGCTTTGGCCGATGCATCGGTGGATTGGCAACACCCCAATGCTACTTGCTTGACGGGGCGTGACTTGTCAGAGTTCGATTTTCTCAGCGCGACCAAGAATGGTTTCATTCCCGTCTCTTTAAAGCGACTGAATGCAATCGGCTCCAAGGTATGATATGTTTAAATGGATTCTAGTTCCGAGTGGTTACAGAAACGTCTTGTAAAATATCGGTCCAGCGGGGACGATATGTATGAGTCTATAGAGGAGTTAGATGACGTGGATAAACTTGGACAAGGTTTTACATCGGCCGATCCATTAGAAGAGATAGATACTGGAGATGGTTCAGTCACTCAGCCGACGTTTGTAAACAAAAATTTGAGAGCCGATTGTAAAGTTAAGTTAATCAAGCTATTGAAAGAATATGTTTGTTGCTTTGCATGGGATTATCATGAGATGCCAGGTTTAAGCCGAGAGCTAGTGGAGCATCGGTTGCCTATAAAGGCCGGTTTTAGACCTTACAAACAATCGGCCAGAAAGTTTAATCCAAAAACATATGACCGGATCAAGGAAGAGATCGGTCGTTTGCTTAAACATAATTTCATTCGACCTTGCAGGTATGCCGAGTGGATTTCTAACATTGTCCCAGTGGAAAAGAAAGGATCTGGCAAGTTGAGGGTGTGCATTGACTTCAGAGATTTGAATAGGGCTACACCCAAAGATGAGTATCCCATGCCAATAGCGGATATGCTTATTAATGATGCTTCTGGACATAAGGTTATTAGCTTTCTAGATGGTAATGCCGGATACAATCAAATTTTTATGGCCGAAGAGGACATGTACAAGACAGCTTTTCGATGCCCTGGTTTCCTTGGTTTATTCGAGTGGACAGTGATGACATTCGGATTAAAAAATGCTGGTGCCACATATCAAAGGGCTATGAATTTTATTTTTCATGATTTACTCGGTGTCATACTTGAAGTTTATATTGATGATATTGTTGTCAAATCGGATGCTTTTGAATCTCACTTGGCCGATTTGCATTTAGCTTTTGAAAGAATGAAAAAGTATGGACTGAAGATGAATCCTTTAAAGTGTGCATTCGGCGTGTTAGCTGGCAAGTTTTTGGGTTTCATTATTCATGAAGATAGCATAGAGATTGATCCCAAAAAGATAGAGGCCATATAGAAAGTGGAGGCTCCAACATGCAAGAGAGATATGCAAAAGTTCCTTGGCAAGGTCAATTATTTGAGAAGGTTCATAGCTAATCTGTTAGGGAAAGTCGATGCATTTACTCCTATCCTTCGGTTAAAGAATGATGTTGATTTCACTTGGGGGCAAAACAGCAAGAAGCCTTTGATATGATCAAGAATTATTTGTGCACTCCTCCGGTGATGAAAGCATCCAAACACAGGGAGCCCTTTAAGCTTTATATTGCAGCAGAGGAAGGTGTTATTGGTGCTGTTTTGACTCAAGAAATCGAAAGAAAAGAGCATGCTATTACATATTTGAGCAGGCGCTTATTGGACGCCGAGACAAGGTATACATTTATTGAAAAAATATGTCTATGCTTATATTATGCTTGCACAAAATTGAGACATTATTTAGTGCCGAGTGCTTGCGTAGTAGCTTGTCAGACCGATGTCATTAAATACATGTTGCATAGGCCAATTCTTAGTGGTAGAATTGGCAAGTGGGCTTATGCTTTGATTGAATATGATTTGGCGTATGAATCTCTAAAATCCATGAAAGGCCAAATTGTTGCTAATTTCATTGTTGAACATCGGATTAATGACAAGCATGATATTGATATGAACCTTGTTTCATTAGTACCATGGAGATTATACTTTGATGGTTCAGTTTGTAGCAATGGCCAAGGTGTTGGTATTGTTTATATATCTCCTCATGGTGCTGTTTTTGAAGCCTCGTGCTGCCTAGAATATTTTTGCACAAACAATCAAGCCGAATATGAAGCATTGTTATTCGGCCTAGAGATGTTACTTGCTATAGGTGTTACACATATTGAGGCTTACGGTGATTTGTTACTAGTAGTGCAGCAAGTATCCAAAGTCTTTCAGTGTTTGGACGAATCACTTAATGTTTATCTTGATAAATGTCTAGATATAATTTCTACATTGGATTGTTTTAGCATTAGTCATATATCTAGGCATGACAATTGGAGAGCAAATGAGTTGGCTCAGCAAGCATCCGGCTATCATGTTGATCATGGCATGTTTCATATTTCTCAAATACCGATGTCTTATCTTGCCAATATAGGAGAGGCCGAACCAGAACCCACTGATTCGGCCCTTAACAAAAAATCTAGTGCAGGTGACAATACCGACTGGAGGAAGCCCATTATTGATCACTTGTGCAATCCAAGTGAAAGGGTGGACAGGTCTGTTCGGCGTATGGCTTTCAAGTATACAGTGAGAGATGACGGTCTTTATCGCCGAACAGTCGATGATGTTCTTCTAAAGTTCTTGGACGAGGACCAGGCAAGAGTTGCTATGGGAGAGGTACATGAAGGCATTTGTGGCACTCATCAGTCGGCTCCCAAGATGAAATGGTTATTGCGACGTGCTGGGTTTTATTGGCCGACTATGATTAATGATTGCTTCAGATATTATAAGGGGTGTGAAGCTTGTCAAAAATTTGGTGATATTCAATTGGCTCCTTTTGCTATGTTACATCCTATTATCAAGCCGTGGCCTTTCAGAGGTTGGGGTTTAGACTTCATTGGACAAATCCATCCATCTTCCTCAAAAGGGCATCGGTTCGTAATTGTGGCAACTGATTATTTCACTAAATGGTCTGAAGTAGTACCTCTCAAGAACATGACACATACGGAGGTAATTCAATTCATAACCGAGCACATTATTCATAGATTCGGTATTCCTCATACGTTAACTACAGATCAAGGTTCATCTTTTATGTCACACCAAGTCAGAGAGTTTGCCGAATCTTATAATATAAAGTTTCTCAATTCCTCTCCGTATTATGCCCAAGCTAATGGACAAGCCGAGTCTAGCAATAAAATTTTAATCAAGCTCATCAAGAAGAAGATTGAGGATAATCCGAGGAGATGGCATGAGTTGTTGTCTGAAGCTTTGTGGGCACATAGAATTTCAAGGCATGGTGCTACAAAGGTGACTCCATATGAGCTAGTATATGGTCAAGAGGTTGTTTTACCGGTGGAAGTAAATTTGAATGCTTTGAGAATAGCCAAACAAAATGATTTATCGGTAGTAGACTTTTATAACTTGATGATGGACAATATTGATGAGGTTGCCGATAAACGTTTGGCTGCTTTGAAGGCCATAGAGAGAGACAAGTTGAGGGTGGCAAGAGCATACAATAAGAAAGTCAAGTTGAAGAATTTTCAAGTTGGCGATCTCGTCTGGAAAGTGATTCTACCGATTGGTTCAAGAGATAGGAAATTCGGGAAGTGGTCTCCGAGTTGGGAAGGTCCTTTTAGAATTACAAGAATAGTTCCCGGAAACTCATATTTGGTGGAATCCATACAAGGGGCATTGTTACCTCGAGCTCTCAATGGCAAATATTTGAAGAAGTACCACCCGAGTGTGTGGCAAGAAGCCTAAGTAGGCAATGGCCGATATACGATTATCGCCCTTAACACAAACATGGCCGATACATAATTATCGCCCTGGGAAAAATACACAGCCGATGGAGTGTTGACATCGTGCTTCAACATTACACTAGGCAAAGTATTTTTTGGCACGCAAGCTCTGCCAGAAAACAGGGGGGCATGTGTTGACACCTGATTTTGGCATAACGCAAAATGCAATAGAGATGGCCTCAAGTGACAAGGTATTTTACATGAGAAACTTCACATTACCGTGTGGGACAACTTTGATGATTGGGCCATAATCATTCGGCATCTTATCAAGGACCAAAACTACACTGGGATTGCCATGTTTAGGTGTCCTGAGTGCTTTTTGGTCAACTGTGCTTCCAAGACAATCTCAGATGGAAAAATATCCAACACGAATCGTCTTCGTCTCGTAGAATCGATCGATTTTCATATAAAAATCATCTCAATCCGAGTTCGTATGCAAATGTTAGAGCTATCTGAGTGCAGCCCTGTCAAGAGGCAAAATATGACGCGCCCCATCAGACACATGTCTGATGGGTGTCTGATGCAATGCGTGAGCGATTGGCTCTTCAAGATGGCCTCAAATCGAAAAACGTTCAACATGAAAGTTGTTCGTCTTGACGAAACAAGTAAAAGTGCTTTTGGGCGCATTTTCATCCAAGGTCATTTACTACCACAAAAAAACCCCACAAGATGCAGCCAGTTTTAACCGTTTTGGAAAGATTGCCGGGCAAAAAGCTTGCCGGGTGAAAAGCTTGCCGGGCAAAGACCTTTCCAAGGAGGAAATCTTGCCGGGGGAAAAGCTTGCCGGGTGAAGACCTTGTCGGGGCTGAAAAGCTTGCCGGGAAAAAGCTTGCTGGGGTGGAAACTGTCAAGGCCAATCCGACCAGAAGCTGAAGATGGGCTCAAATGATTATCTAGATGGACTCGGATGAAGAAGTGTTCAACATGAAAGTTATTCGTAACGTCGAAATGGTCAACTTTTCTTTTGGAGTCATCATCATCCGACGTAGTATACGACCTGCAGAGACGCTACAAGAGTCGGACAGTCCGGTCAGCTACATGACCGAGTCCGACTCGAAATTAAAGATGACCCCGTTGAGTATTCAAGATGGCCTTATTTCGAAAAGTGATCAACATACGGATTGTTGGCCTCATCGAAGCGTACAAAATTGATATTTGAACCGTCTCCATCGGAAGTCATATGCAGATTCCACGGCCCGCGCAAGGAGCAAGATAGAAGATTGGATCAGATTCGGGCTGAATCCAAGTGGGACCAGAACTAGGACTCTAGGTCGTGAATTGATGTAATTTTCTTGTAAGGAAAGCCTAGATGAATCCTTTGCTTGTACGGGAAGTCCAGCCGCCTCTTATATATGTTGGGGGTGATAGCCGATTGAAGAACACACAATCGAACAAATCAATATACTACTTTTTCATCTACGTTTTATCTCTCCACCGTTTTTCTCTCTCGTTCTTCGCTATTCTTCGTGTTTGAGAGCTGCGAATCCCGAGGCTCTAGGGGCGAGTGAATCGACCTAGGGCAGCCCATAGCCGCCGCACTCCCTGATGGGGTCCCTCCCGGGGGTGTGGGGTTTTCGGGTCTGCAAAAGCGCCTGTCGACTGTCTTGCATATCGCGCTGTCGGTCGGGTCTCCTTCGACGTGAGCTGCGGTGCATCACCCCCGGCGTCGAGGGTACACGTGACGTGTTCGTGTGTCAACACATCGTTGTTGACGTTTGAAGGAGCCATCAAACCTTTTGGGGACAGCACAATGGAACTCTCAATGAAAGCACCAATGTCGGTGTCAAAACCGGTGGATCTCAGGTAGGGGAACCCGAACTGTGCGTCTTAGGGCGATGGTAACAGGAGACAGGGGACACAATGTTTACCCAGGTTTAGGCCCTCTCTATGGAGGTAATACCCTACTTCCTGCTTGATTGATCTTAATGAATATGAGTATTACAAGAGTTGATCTACCACGAGATCGTAATGGCTAAAAACCCTAGAAGTCTAGCCTGTATGACTATATCTGTTTCCGGACTAAGCCCTCCGGTTTATATAGACACGGAGGGGACTAGGGTTATACAAAATCGGTTACAGAGACATGAATCTTCATATTTGGCCGCCAAGCTTGCCTTCCACGCCAAGGAGAGTCCCATCCGGACATGAGAGAGAGTCTTCAGTCTTGTATCTTCACAACCCATTAGTCCGGCCCATATCCAACAGCCCGGACGCCCGAGGACCCCTTAGTCCAGGACTCCCTCAGTGACAGCTAATAAAATTCATGATTACAATCAGTCTCCGAGTACTACGCCAATCACCTTAAAATAGCTCTGGACCTTTGGGTCAAAGTTGTGACAATGTGTACAAATAAAGAAAAAAAGATTGGTGCTTCTTTCAGAAAAGAGTACTCCCTAGAAAACTGCCAATATAAGCTACTAGTATTTTTTTGAAGTCTAAGCTACTAGTATTTGGTTAGAGGATTTGCTGTCGAGAAAGATCCGTCCACAGTGAGCGCCACACATCCCACTGGTGGTGGTGGATGCCAATGCTTAGATGGAGCAGGGTTGGTGTCGGTAATTTTTACTTGGCACCTCGCACTCTGCATATATGTCGGTTCCATCTGTACATTTGTGCAGTTCCACCAAAATGCAGTTGAATAACACTGTTTGCACAGATAATGAAAAAGCATGACTACATTATAGTGGCACTAGTTGATGAAACATACACTAATAAATAGAAGAAAATATTGCGATAGTATAATAGTATGCCATGCTGCGAGGGCGAGATGGGCCCTGCGACGCCTCATACGGTACGCCTCATACTGGAAATCGACCCAAGTCTCCCCAATACACCTTCTGCCAGTGATGAACATCAGTGCACAGCGGTAGTACAAGGAGGGGCCTTGAGACATTCCAATCTCTATTTTTGTGCAGATCAACTAAAATTAAGCACCCCAGTTTGCAAAAACGCTTAAACATTAACAATGGGACTAGTTGATGAAACATATACTAATAAAGAGAATCACTTTCTTTATCTACATTGGAAATGAAATGATAGAGAGGACACTCGCTCTATTTCAACTGTATTATTACTTCATTTTATAAGTGGCACTAGGGTCGAGCAGGTGGCAAACGAGGTGTACCATGTGTCGCAAGGATGGAGGTCGGGGGTGCTTAGACTGGGATGCTGAAGCTGGCTCGATCTTCCCCCCTGATGTTTCTGTGGTAGCATTTGGGTTGTAATCCAAACTTGGTCGAGCTGGTGCTGCGTCCCCCTACCTGCCTAGCTTATGTGACGAACTTGCCTCCTGCTAGTACTCAGTCTAGTCTAGTAGTAGTTGCATAACTGCCCGTTTACACTGAGATGTTGTCGGATAATGGTTCTCTATGGTAGGGTTTCTTTAATGAAATCGGAGGAAACCCCCTCTTTCGATATATTAAAAATCAGTGGCACTAGCAGTGCCAAAACATTGCCTCAAATTAATAGTGCCACTAGATTAAGGTGCAAAATAATAACATTACTGCTTTATCATGGCAGTGCCAAAACAGTAGCACAAGAGCAGACTCAACATGCAGGATCTTTGGCAAACAGTCAGACCAAAAAGGAACATACCTCGTGATGGGAACCATATCTGCAGTCAACGCCATCGTAGGGGATGACACCAGTCACCAACATGGATGATTCAATTCATGGGACCTTTTGGTGCAGTTCACCTAAAATGAAGCAATGTCCCGGTTCCATTTTTTAAGGAAAGGGCTCCAGCACCGGTTCCATTTCCATCAGAAAATGGAACCCACATAGCTTGTTCTTCATTAGTTTCAATAAAATTGAGCAACATCAAGGTTGGTTGTGAAGCTCCTGGAATGTTCAACTATAATTTGGATATCAATTATGCAGTTCAACTAAGATCAAGCATGAAATGTATATCTCTGTTTGCACAAAAAAGGTGGAAAGGAGGGTGACAAACAAGTGATGAAACATACATCAAATGAAAATAAGCATGTTCCTTATCTGAATGGCAATCCTACAAGGACAGTAGCAATTTCTAAAGCAGAAGCATTGGTAGATATTAGTGTGGGCATTACGATTAACTATGACAACCGTTAAATACGACATTACATTAATGGTGCCATTGCTTCATTTTACCAGCAACATTACATTAACAGCTGCTACAGAGTCGGTATTTGGGCACGGGAGAGTAGGCGGACCAGGACAGTTGCATTTCTAACGAAAAGAAACAATTTATCTTAATGGGAAATTTAGCAGGACATGAAAAAAAGTGCCATTGATTCATATTACTGGAGGCATTACATTGAAAACAATATTGGTTTAACGTGTCCTTACTTTTAACAGTGCGACTGCTACATTTTACCAGTGGCATTACATAAGAGTGGCTCGGGGAAACAAACATCAGAATAGGATATCTGGGTTGGTCCCATTTTTGTTCGGTATAGCCACCTTATACTGTGTGAGGCTAGCAAATCTAGTGCTGGACTTACTCTGTTGACTTGTCCCCCAGTCCCCACTTTCTTTCCTTTTTCAACCAATAGATTGGGTTTATATTGAGTTTGTACTACGTTTCCCTTTATTTCCCTATTAGACCAAGAGACCAGTTGGATAGCCAGTCTCTGCTACTTTTCGCCCCCATTATTTCCTCTTTCGACCAAGTCCTAAATTTAAGAACAGATCTTCCCCACCCCCACCCCCACCCCCTTTCTTCCTTGTTTGAACCAAGTAGTACTAGATTCGAGTGCATGAACTACTTTTACCTCTTAACAGTCTCATTCGGCTGGCCGAGAAAATGGCCCATCAGTAATGAGAAATGGGCTGTACATTTTTAAAACACATCAAACCGGCAATTAGTTTCAAATATCTTTTTTCTCATTTCAAGATTTTAAATTACATTAATTTTTATGCGTGGAGAATTTGTTGGATTTTATATAGATATACATTTATTTTAAAATCAGTTTGAATGTGAGTCGAAATTTCGGGATTAAAAACAGTTCGGACCGCACCGAAATATGCAAAATTTCGTATAATTTTTTAACCGTGGCCACAATTTGGGCTGTAATGCTAACAAAAAGAATATGGTCTCCAAAAAAACCTTAAGAATTAGCAAATGGGCTGAAAATTATTAGAAATAATGGCAGATGGGTTGTATGCTGTTTTCCACAGATTTGAGGCTTTCCTAAAAAAAAGGTTGACGCACAAGCAGTGACTGTTGGATGTCCATCCATCGGCCGTCGTGCTTATTCAATCTCTGCTCTTCCTGCTCCAGCCGCTCAAACAGGCGCCGGCGGGACTGCCTGCTCCCTCCTCCCCGTGGCCGGCTCTGCTGCCGCGGAGGCCTCACCGCCCCACTGTACTCCCATCGCTGGCCTAGCCATCCCTCTACTCACCCACACCTGCTGTTATTCTCCAGCGATGGCAGACGAACCAGTAAACCCTCGTACGGTCGTACTCCCCTCCGCGTGGGAAACAACTGCCGAGTCTTCCCTGCCTCCGTGTCGTTCCCTTCCTAGGCCTCGCCGTCGTCCACCGCCCTGGTGCTCTCGGCGCGGCCTGGTCAACGTGGTCAACGACCGACATGCATCTGAAGTGGACTGTACGTGGAGAGGCCGACATCTGGGTCCACGGCCACACGCAAGGAAATGCCTCCTTATTACGCGCAAAATAATGATTCCTCCACCTGACATCAGGGACCCACCAAAAGGTCCTCTGTATTTCACGAAAAAAACGTTACCACCGCTGACAGCTCGGACCCACCAGCTATATCTTCACACGCAAGGAAGTGCCTCCTTATTACGCACAAAAAATGAATACTCCCTGAGGGAGTCCTGGATTAGGGGGTGTTCGGGTAGCCGGACTATACCTTCAGCCGGACTCCTGGACTATGAAGATACAAGATTGAAGACTTCGTCCCGTGTCCGGAGGGGACTTTCCTTGGCGTGGAAGGCAAGCTTGGCGATGCGGATATTCAAGATCTCCTACCATTGTAACCAACTTTGTGTAACCCTAACCCTGTCCGGTGTCTATATAAACCGGAGGATTCTAGTCCGTAGGACAACTTCATCATACAACAATCATACCATAGGCTAGCTTCTGGGATTTAGCCTCTCTGATCTCGTGGTAGATCTACTCTTGTACTACCCATATCATCAACATTAATCAAGCAGGACATAGGGTTTTACCTCCATCAAGAGGGCCCAAACCTGGGTAAAACTTCGTGTCCCTTGTCTCCTGTTACCACCCGGCCTAGACGCACAGTTCGGGACCCCCTACCCGAGATCCGCCGGTTTTGACACCGACATTGGTGCTTTCATTGAGAGTTCCTCTGTGTCGTCACTTTTAGGCCCGATGGCTCCTTTGATCATCAACGACGATGCGGTCCAGGGTCAGACTTTTCTCCCCGGACAGATCTTTGTCTTCGGCGGCTTCGCACTGCGGGCCAATTCGCTTGGCCACCTGGAGCAGATCGAAAGCTACGCCCCTGGCCATCAGGTCAGGTTTGGAAGCTTAAACTACACGGCAGACATCCGCGGGGATTTGATCTTCGACGGATTCGAGCCACAGCCAAGCGCGCCGCACTGTCTCGAGGGGCATGATCTAGCTCTGCCGCCGAACAGTTCCCTGGAGGCCGCACACGCACCGGTTCCGACCCTTAATTCGGAGCCTATTGCACCAATCGAGGATGAGCTGTTGGACGTCACCTCGGGGGCTGCAATCTCAAAGGCGATCGAGCCGAACGCCAGCCCCGCACTCTGCATGACCCGTGACTCCGAGGATCCGGATTCCTCTTCAGACTCCGAACCCCCCGCGCCCCTGCCGATCGAATCCGATTGGGCTCCGATAATGGAGTTCACCGCCGCGGACATCTTTCAGCACTCGCCCTTCGGCGACATCCTGAACTCACTAAAGTCTCTCTCTTTATCAGGAGAGACATGCCGGACTACGGTCAGCAAGGATGGGATGCAGATGATGAAGAAATTCAAAGCCCACACACCACCCACTTTGTAGCCACTGTCGATGATTTAACCGACATGCTTGACTTTGACTCCGAAGACATCGACGGTATGGACGACGATGCAGGAGACGAACAGGAACCAGCACCTGTAGGGCGCTGGAAGGCCACCTCGTCATATGACATATACATGGTGGATACTCCAAAATATGGAGAGGGCGATGGAACAGCGGGGGATGACACCTCCAAGAAACAGCCAAAGCGCCGGCGTCAGTGGCGCCGCTCTAAATCCCGCCAAAGCAAAAACGGTGATTCCGGCACGGGAGATAATACTACCCCGGATAGCGCCAAAGAACACCCCCTCCAGCAAGATTCGGCACAGGAAGATGGAGAAGCCAGCCCTCATGAGAGAGCGGCAGACCGAGAGGTTGAGGATGATAACTATATGCCTCCCTCCGAAGACGAGGCAAGCCTCGACGACGACGAATTCGTCATACCATCAGACCTCGCCGAACAAGAGCGTTTCAAACGCAGGCTTTTAGCCACGGCAAGCAGCCTCAAGAAAAAGCAGCAACAGCTTAGAGCTGATCAAGATTTGCTAGCTGACAGATGGACTGAAGTCCTTGCGGCCGAAGAGTATGAACTCGAACGCCCCTCCAAGATTTACCCGAAGCGCAGGCCGCTACCCCGATCAGAGGAGGAAGCACCTACATCACCAGCGCACGACACGGCCGACCGGCCACCTCGCGGCCGCGACAGAGAGGCCTCTCGGCCCTCCACCCAAGCCATGCCCCGGCGCCGTTCAACTAAGGCACGGGAAAATGCGCCAGACCTGCGAGACGTACTGGAGGACAAGGCAAGGCAAACAAGATCGATCTACGGATCGCGCAGGCGCCCCACGGCACGTGACGGTGATCTTCATTCCGGATACAACAAATCCGGCCGGGCCGAACACAACAAACATAGCTCCTTCGAGCTGCATCGTGATATAGCCCAGTATAGAGGCGCCGCACACCCACTATGCTTCACAGATGAAGTAATGGATCATAAAATCCCAGAGGGTTTCAAACCCGTAAACATCGAATCATATGATGGCACAACAGATCCTGCGGTATGGATTGAGGACTATCTCCTTCATATCCACATGGCCCGCGGCGATGATCTACACGCCATCAAATACCTCCCGCTCAAACTTAAGGGACCGGCCCGGCATTGGCTTAACAGCTTGCCAGCAGACTCAGTCGGTTCTTGGGAGGACCTGGAAGCCGCATTCCTTGACAACTTCCAGGGCACTTATGTGCGACCACCGGATGCCGATGACTTAAGCCACATAATTCAGCAGCCAGAGGAATCAGCCAGGCAATTCTGGACGCGGTTCCTAACAAAGAAAAACCAGATAGTCGACTGTCCGGACGCAGAGGCCCTAGCAGCCTTCAAGCATAACATCCGCGACGTGTGGCTTGCCCGGCACCTGGGACAGGAAAAGCCGAAATCCATGGCAGCCCTCACGACACTCATGACCCGCTTTTGCGCGGGAGAAGACAGCTGGCTAGCTCGCAGTAACAACTTAGCAAAGAACCCTGGTAATTCGGATACCAAGGACAAAAGTAGCACGACACGTCGGAACAAGCAAAAGCGTCGCGTCAGCAGCGACAGCAATGAAGACACGGCAGTTAATGCCGGATTCAGAGGCTATAAATCCGGTCAGCGGGAAAAGGCATTCAAAAAGAATACTCAGGGCCTGTCCAGTTTGGACCGAATACTCGACCGCTTGTGCCAGATACATGGCACCCCCGAAAGGCCAGCCAATCACACCAACAGGGATTGTTGGGTGTTCAAGCAGGCAGGAAAGCTAAGAGCCAAAAATAAAGACAAGGGGCTGCATAGCGATGACGAGGAGGAGCCCAGGCCGCCGAAAAACAGTGGACAGAAGGGTTTTCCCCCACAAGTGCGGACGGTGAACATGATATACGCAACCCACATTCCCAAGAGGGAGAGGAAGCGTGCGCTACGGGACGTATACGCGATGGAGCTAGTCGCCCCAAAGTTCAACCCATGGTCCTCCTGCCCGATCACTTTCGGTCGAAGGGACCACCCCACTAGCATCCGTCACGGCGGCTTCGCCGCATTGGTTCTCGACCCAATTATCAACGGATTTCATCTCACAAGAGTCCTCATGGACGGCGGAAGCAACCTGAACCTGCTTTACCAGGATACAGTGCGGAAAATGGGCATAGATCCCTCGAGGATTAAGCCCACAAAAACGACCTTTAAAGGCGTTATACTAGGTGTAAGGGCCAACTGTACAGGCTCAGTAACACTTGAAGTGGTCTTCGGATCTCCGGACAATTTCCGAAGCGAAGAGTTAATCTTTGATATAGTCCCGTTCCGCAGTGGCTATCACGCCCTGCTCGGGCGAACTGCATTCGCAAAGTTCAATGCGGTGCCGCACTACGCATATCTCAAGCTCAAGATGCCAGGCCCTCGAGGAGTAATTACGGTCAACGGAAACACCGAGCGCTCCCTCCGAACGGAGGAGCACACGGCGGCCCTCGCAGCGGAAGTACAAAGCAGCCTTCTTAGGCAATTCTCCAGTTCGGCCGTTAAAAAGCCAGACACTGCCAAGTGCGCCCGGAGTAACCTACAACAAGACCTCCTAGCATGTTCTGAGCAGGCGTAGCAATGCGGCCCCAACCCCAGCCCTGGCTACATGGTGAAACCAGTGCTTCGTGTACATAACTACGCTCTTGAAATACCATGGGCGCAGGGGAAGGGGCACAATCACGGCAAGCCCAAAACACGGACTAAAACGTACTAGGGGCTGCCGAATTCTTTTTTTAATTTTTTCTTACTTTCAAGACTCCATACTTCGGACGACCTGTTCGGCAATTCAACTGCCGCACAAACGATGCAAGATCCAGGAAAGCAGACAAGCTATGCCGCATTATGGAACTCCCAGGTGGTCTCTGTTACGAGCAGTATACCTGTTTTGAATACAATTCCGCGGCCTGCCCCTGGCCAGGACATGCTAAATAGTCCAATATCTTTTGCTTATCGCACTACTTGTATCGTTCTGCTTTGATAGCAGCCTGTCTATAAACAATGCATAGCTTTCTGTCTATTTTTCGCATTATCCTCTTTTCATATATATGTTTATTAATGACATGTTGCACCCATACACCGTGGTACGGCAAACATGACAGGGACTTCAGTACCCCTCAATATGGTGTGAGAAGTCCGTACACTTTCACAAGTGCGGCACCCCGAACTTATAGCACTATATGCATCGGCTCCGAATCATGATTTGGGTTAATAGTTGGGTTTGCCCGGCTCCTATGTTTTGGTGCCTTACGTTCCGCTATATTGGCTAAGGAAGCACTAGGAGAACCACTGCGATTGTGCCCCAGTTGAGCTGGGCTAAGCACCTCAGTGGAGAAAGCTAAAACTGACTGTCATGATGAGGCGAGAGACCGGTCGCTGTTCGAGAGGTTTTTCGAGTCCCTAAAGACTTATGCCGCTTCGAGCGAGGAGCCGACTTTGTCCGGCCAAGGCGTGGATAGCGCCCCGAACTCGATCTTCCGAACTAGGGGCTTTGCCGAAATTTAAAATTATAGAGTTCTATGGCTAAGTGAGAGTGTTCAAGCATTATAGTCCGATTGCCTGGTTCGTTGTGCTGAGCGCCTCCCTCAAAGGACCCAAATATGGGAAAAAGAGCGCTCAGGTTTATCCCGAACACCCCAGCACTAGTGGCATGGGGGCAGAAGCCGACAACTAGCCATCTCTCAATTTTTGATAAACGGTCGCACAGAAAGTAATATTTTAAATTCAACAAGCATTTCTTAGCGCATATGAACAAGTTTTCAGCGCACAGGATAAACACGAGCGAGTTCATTCAAAAATTACATCCTTGGTACATTCATCCGCCACAAGGCGGGCACCCGCAAGAACATCCTTATAGTAGTTCTCGGGCTTGCGATGCTCCTTCCCTGGCGGCGGCCCGTCCCTCACAAGCTTCTCACCGTCCAGCTTACCCCAGTGCACCTTTGCACGGGCAAGGGCCCTACGGGCACCTCCGATGCAGACGGAGCGCTTGATGACCTCGAGCCTTGGACAGGCCTCCACCAGCCGCCGCACCAGCCCGAAGTAGCTCCCAGACAGGGCCTCTCTAGGCCACAGCCAAACTATGAAGCCCTTCATGGCCTGTTCGGCCGCCTTGTGGAGCTCGACCAGCTGTTTCAGCTGGTCGCTCAAGGGCACAGGGTGTCTGGCCTCAGCATACTGAGACCAGAACACCTTCTCCGTTGAGCTGCCCTCTTCGGCTCGGTAGAATGCGGCGGCATCGGATACGCTGCGGGGAAGATCTGCGAATGCCCCTGGAGAGCTCCGGATTCGGGTAAGTAACAAGTAGTTTACTTTTATATTTCTGCTTTGCATAAAGAATGTCGTACCCGCCGCTATCTTTTTCATCTCCTCCAACTCTTGGAGGGCCTTCTGGGATTCGGCCTTGGTAGACTGGGCAGTTTAAAGGGCCGCCGCGAGCTCGGACGCTCGCGTCTTCGAGTCCAGCTCCAAACTCTCATGTTTTTTCATGAGAGCCTGAAGCTCTTGCTGCACCTCGCCGACCTGGGCCTCAAATTTCTCTCGCTCGGTGCGCTTTGTGGCCGCTCTCTTCTCGGCCTCGGACAGCGCCTGCTTGAGGGTTGCCACCTCAGTCGTGGCCCCTACAATAAGCAGTACAATCCTGTTATTTTTTGCAATCGCGTCTTTTTATAGGCACTTTCTCTGTAAGGTATCTCTTACCTTCTTTCTCCTCCAGCTACCGCTTGGCAAGGCCGAGCTCTTGCTCGGTCCGCTCGAGGCCCTGTTTCAGGGCACCCACCTCCGTAGTCAGTGCGGCGGTGGCTAGCAGCGAAGCCTGCATACGCATATTGACTCTTTTTTGTTAGACTCCTGCGAAATTTAATAGATCCTCTATTCGGCTTTTCATTCCGAACACCAAACAGAGCATCGGGGGCTGCTGTCTATGCGGTAATATTTTTACATATTTTTACTTACCTCGAAGCCTGTTAGAAGGCTAGCGCAAGCTTTAGTCAGTCCGCTCTTGGCGGACTGAACCTTCTGGATCACCGTACTCATAATAGTATGGTGCTCCTCGTCGATGGAGGCGCCGTTAAGCACCTCCAGCAGATTGTCTGGCACCTCCGGTTGGACGGAGGACGCCGGCTCAGAAGGCTTGCTCCTCTTGGAAGGAGTTTGCCTACCGCGGTCCAGAACTATTGACGATTCCGGCGCGGTGTCCGGCTCAAAGCCGGACTTGGAGCCCTGGGGGGTCTTGTCCACTTTACTCCTGGAGTCCGGGAGGTCGCCTTGTGGATCCTCCAGGACCACCTCCTCCTGCCCCGGAGCTTGTCGCGATGCCACTTCGGCGTTGTCTGCAGTGCGGGGGGAGACAGCGGGCGGAACTGAGTTCACGTCCGATGAATCCAGGGAGCCGCTCGACGACTCGTCGAGTCCGGCCTGGGGCGGGCTGCATAATTATGTTCGACATTAGGGAAAGCTGTGCAACAAAGGAACATCATGAGTTACTCTGATATCCGAATACTTAAGATTTCGCCGGACGCTTGGCCCTGTCTGGCCACTCCTCTTCGTCCTCTTCGACGTCGGGGGAGTAGTCCGGCGG
This sequence comes from Triticum urartu, assembly GCF_003073215.2. NCBI lineage: Eukaryota > Viridiplantae > Streptophyta > Magnoliopsida > Poales > Poaceae > Triticum > Triticum urartu. Next base: position 19,142,845 of record NC_053025.1, on the reverse strand, counting down.
AGGGGTCTTCCTCTTCCTGGACCCTTCGGCCTCCCCCGTTGGGGCGGCCTTCCTTTTCTTTCCACCCCCCGCTGGAGGGGGAGAGGTTTCTTCTTCCTCCTCCTCGTTTTCACGGGAGGAGAGCGTCTCGGACTCGTCGGATGACGAGTCTGACACCACCATATGACGGGCACTCTTTCGAGTCCCCGTGGCCTTCTTCTTCTTCTTGGCCTTCTTCTCCGGCACCACATAAGGCGCCGGAACCAGCAGCTTCACTAGGAGAGCAGGGTCTCGGTCTTCGGGCAAGGGAGCCGGACAGTTAATCGGTCCGGACTTCGCTTGCCAAGCCTGTCAAAGGTGAGGGAGTTTAGATCCTGCATAGTGTCCAACTATGAAAAAAACTTAACATCCTATAAAAGGTGAAAATAGCTTACCTCACTAGCGTGACGCTGCGAGCTGTATCCGCGGTCCTCGGAAGCGGATGCGGGAGCCTCGGCGCCTTTGGTTAGCACCTTCCAGACGTCTTCATACATCGTGTCGAAGAGCCTGTTAAGGGTTTGGTGCTGCGCCGGGTCGAACTCCCACAGATTAAAGTCCCGTTGTTGACACGGGAGGATCCGGCGGACGAGCATAACCTGGACTACATTAACAAGCTTGATCGGCTTGTTCACCAGGGACTGGATGCATGTCTGCAGTCCAGTCACCTCTTTTTTGTCACCCCACGACAGGCCCGTCTCTTTCCAGGACATAAGCCGCGTGGGGGGTCCGGATCGGAATTCAGGGGCCGCGATCCATTTCAGATCGCGCGGCTCGGTGATGTAAAACCACCCGGATTGCCACCCCTTCAGGGTCTCCACGAAGGAGCCCTCGAGCCATAGGACGTTGGCCATCTTGCCCGCCATGGCGCCTCCGCATTCCGCCTGGCTGTCGCGCACCACCTTGGGCTTGACGTTGAAGGTCTTGAGCCAAAGGCCGAAATGGGGGCGGATGCGGAGGAAAGCCTTGCACACGACGATAAACGCCGAGATGTTGAGGACGAAGTTCGGGGCCAGATCGTGGAAATCCAGGCCGTAGTAGAACATGAGCCCCTGGACAAATGGGTGGAGTGAAAAACCCAGTCCGCGGAGGAAGTGGGGAAGGAATACTACCCTCTCATGGGGCCTTGGGGTGGGGAGAGGCTGCCCCTCCTTGGGAAGCCGGTGCGCGATGTCTTTGGACAAGTATCCGGCCTTCCTCAACTTTTTGACATGGCCCCCCGTGACGGAGGAGACCATCCACCTGCCTCCCGCTCCGGACATTGCTGGGGAAGGTCGAGGTGGGAAGTGCGGGCTTGGGCGCTGGAGCTCGAGTGTGCAGAAGATGGATAGGCAAAGGAGGAAGAAGGCGTAGGTAAAAAGGTGGATCCTTATCCCCTTATATGGGCAGATGCGGCTGTGCGTCCCCACCAGCCTAGTAAAACTCGCTTGCCTCCCAAGCGCCGTGATAAATGGAGCGGTTGGGTTACCCACATCCGTATTGATGAGAATCCCGTAAATAAAGGGGACATGATCTCTGCTTTGACAAGACGTGCCAAGGAAACCGCCTTGCAAAACGTACTGAGGTGGAAAAGTAAAAACGATTCGAGTAAAAGACTTGGCCGTAGTGTGATGTCACGCTGCGGAATACGTCAGCAGATTAGATTTGTGTTAATATTATTCTCTCTATGG